>NW_026943820.1:7252146-7447146 GCF_035594765.1 Anolis carolinensis
AGACTTCCAATATCAAGCTAAAAGTGGCTGCATTCATTTCTCTAAATAATACTTTTTAAAATGCAGCTAGATTTATTTTGCATTTACCTGCCTGCTATAGGAGGGATGCAGATCCGTCTTTGTCCAGTTCCTCTAAGACGCTTGATCCAAAAAGGCACCCTTGTTTAGGGGCAAACTGCCAACACTTGTCACTTGGAAAAGGAAAACGTCAGCTACTAATTCCTACTAACAGAGCTGCTGGAATTTATCTGGAAGTAATACTCTCCTACCGAAGAAAAGGAGTATTTGCAAGGGTCCCTGATTCTTCCCAGCTGGCAAAAAGAAAAGGACTCCACAGTCCACACATGCTCAGTTTCATACTGAATCTCACCACTGATTTGCAAGATTCCACATTGGCACTCAGGTTCAATCTGGACTTTTGAGTATGAAACGATGATGGCTCAAATACAGCCTTAAATCAGTCTGCTAGAACACAAACTCCATTACTTGTGAGATTAACGGAAAGCCCCTTTGAGTTAGCCATAGTTATGGCAACAAGACCTCCAGTGTGAGTTTTAACTCAGTCTCATAAACAAGTCTATGAAAGCGACAAGTCTGCTAAGTTATTGACTAACTGGAGAGAGGAGGGATGGGAGGAGAGAAGGGGGTTTCTATTTTGTTTCTCTGCCAGGAATAATAATAATAATAATAATAATAATAATAATAATAATAATAATAATAATAATAATTATTATTATTATTATTATTATTATTATTATTATTATTATTATTATTATTATTTGTCTGCTGTGCTTTGAGGAGTTTCTGATTTTTGACTTCAAAGTGAAGAACCTGCTTTGATTGAAGTAAAAAATCAGAAACTTCTCAAAGCACAGCAGACAAAAAACCAGTACAAGAAAACCGCACTACAAACTAGAGCTGACAGCTGGCACAACAAAACATTGCATGGAAAGTTCCTTGACAAAATTGAAGGAAAAGCTGATAAGGAGAAGACCTGGCTCTGGCTCACGAATGGGACCCTGAAGAAGGAGACAGAAGGCCTGATCCTTGCAGCCCAGGAGCAAGACATCAGGACAAATGCAGTTAAGGCCAAGATTGAAAAATCAGCTGATGACCCAAAATGCAGACTGTGCAAGGAAACCAAATGAAACCATTGATCATATCCTCAGCTGCTGTAAGAAAATCGCACAGGCAGACTACAAACAGAGGCACAACTATGTGGCCCAAATAATTCATTGGAACTTACGCCTCAAGAACCACCTCCCTGCAGTAAAGACCTGGTGGGATCACAAACCTGCAAAAGTATTGGGAAATGAGCACGCAAAGATACTGTGGGACTTCCGAATCCAGGCTGACAAAGTTCTGGAAGACAACACACCAGACGTCACAGTTGTGGAAAAGAAAAAGGTTTGGATGATGGATGTCGCCATCCCAGGTGACAGTCGCATTGACGAAAAACAACAGGAAAAACTCAGCCGCTCTCAGGACCTCAAGATGGAACTTCAAAGACTCTGGCAGAAACCAGTGCAGGTGGTACCGGTGGTGATGGGCACACTGGGTGCCGTGCCAAAAGATCTCAGCCGGCATTTGGAAACAATAGACATTAACAAAATCACGATCTGCCAACTGCAAAAGGCCACCCGACTGGGATCTGCGCACATCATCCGAAAATACATCACACAGTCCTAGACACTTGGGAAGTGTTCGACTTGTGATTTTGTGATATGAAATCCAGCATATCTATCTTGTTTGCTGTGTCATAATAAAATAATAATAATAATAATAATACAGTAGAGTCTCACTTATCCAACACTTGCTTATCCAACGTTCTGGATTATCCAACGCATTTTTGTAGTCAATGTTTTCAATATATCGTGATATTTTGGTGCTAAATTCATAAATATAGTAATTACCACGTAGCATTACTGCGTATTGAACTACTTTTTCTGCCAAATTTGTTGTATAACATGATGTTTTGGTGCTTCATTTGTAAAATCATAACCTAATTTGATGTTTAATAGGCTTTTCCTTAATGCCTCCTTATTATCCAACATATTCGCTTATCCAACATTCTGCCAGCCCGTTTATGTTGGATAAGGGAGACTCTACTGTAATAATAAAGAGGGTTGGAAGAGACCCCTTTGGGCCATTGAGTCCAACCCCCTTCTGCCTTTGTGCACCAAAAGCACAAGCAAAGCACCCCGACAGATGTCCCCCCAGCCTCAATGTTAATAATAATAATAATAATAATAATAATAATAATAATAATAATAATAAGGATTGGAAGAGACCCCTTGGGCCATTAAGTCCAACCCCCTTCTGCCTCTGGCACCAAAAGCACAAGCAAAGCACCCCGACAGATGGCCACCCAGCCTCAATGTTAATAATAATAATAATAATAATAATAATAATAATAATAATAATAATAAAGAGGGTTGGAAGAGACCTCTTGGGCCATTGAGTCCAACCCCCTTCTGCCTCTGTGCACCAAAAGCAGATGCAAAGCACCCCTGAGAGATGGCCACCCATCCTTAATAAATAATAATAATAATAATAATAATAATAATAATAATAATAATAATAATAATAATAAGGGTTGTAAGAGAAGAAGAGACCCCTTGGGTCATTTAGCCCAATCCCCTTATGCCCTTGTGCCTTGGGGGCCGGATAAATGGCTTCGATGGGCCGCATCCAGCCCCTGGGCCTTAGTTTGGGGACCCCTGCTCTACTTTATATATATATTTGATACCATTCGTTTTAACTTGCATGCAAAAAATATTAATACAATTCTTACTCTTTTAAGGGGCCAGACTTGTGCCTGTGCAAAGAGGCAGAAAAGAGGGCAGAACCCATACATCTAATAAGAGGAGCTGAGCTATTTGTTCTTAATGACCCAGATTTCTTGCCAGCAAATTCTGTAAAGATGAGAAAGAATAAACACGTTTCCCGTCTCATTCATCCACCCAATAACCCTGCAAGGCAAGTCACTATTATTGACACTTTGCAGTCTCAGAAGGACGACTCTGGAATCTCATAACCAGAGCATGAACACAATTACCGTCCTTCTATACACAGAGGCCCCATTAGCTAATATGGCTAATAATCACTGCTAGACCAATCTTCCAGAAATGCATTATTCTAATCCATTTTTTTCCAAACATCTAACCAGTAGACACTATTGCCAGACTTTGAGACTCTGAGACAGACAGTTGTCTGCAGAAACCAACAATATATTATGTGTTCCCATTGGTTTTAGGGACATGTCGCGATGATACAACAAGCCATTTGGCTAAATATGATCCCGAAACCATACCGGGGTTGTTGTCTGTTTTCCGGGCTGTATGGCCATGTTCCAGAAGCATTCTCTCCTGACGTTTCACCCACATCCATGGCAGGCATCCTCTTAGTATATAACTCACAACCTCTGAGGATGCCTGCCACAGATGTGGGCAAAACATCAGGAGAGAATGCTTCCGGAACATGGCCATACAGCCCGGAAAACACACAACAACCCTGTGATCCCAGCCATGAAAGCCTTCGACAAAACACCAACCACATTGTTACAGCTTAGCATGCGTAGCTTAGAAACGTTAAACAAATTTCATTCCACTCACCTCCTTACAATGCTATGATATCACAAGATAATATTGTTAAGTTGGAAGGAAACTGGATGGAAAACGGATGCATCATCTTTGTGATGTGCTACCTGATCAACTCATTTTTTTTTAAACTTTATATTGCCACAAGTGATTTTCTGGATCCACTTAATAATTTATGGTTTTCAACTGTAATAAATAGCTAAGTTTGTATATCACGACTCTGTTGCTTTATTATATGTTTAACCCGCACCTCCACAAACACTCTGTGTTCAATATGTATCTGTATGTATATTATTATACATACTAGATTATTTTGGGTGTCACAAACATGTGGATGTCAGAGACAAAAGATAGTATAAGTCTGGGATGTATAAGTATGGCTTGTGGAAACAGAAGCAGGTAATGCTAAAGGTGTTCCTGTGACATTAAGTCCAGTCATGTCTGACTCTGTGGGGTTGGTGCTTGTAAAGAACTCAGGCAGAGGGGAATCTTTTTAAAAATCCCACCTCTGACACCGATTGCGGAGATGTGGAGGAGTTTTTATTAATTAATTAATTAATTAATTATATATTTTATATCTGCTGCCACCAGTTATTAAACATGTTTTTATTTAAAAGCTGCCACCAAATTATAGATGTTTTATAATGCTGCCACCAAATTACAAAGGGGATTATCAACTCTTGCCACCACTATTGGAAGATTTAGCCACTGGCTACTTAGAGAGGAGACTTTTATTTTTCTTCTTTCTTCTTTATTCTTGATGTGTGTATAGACTGGGATGTTTGAGAGAACAATAACAAGTTTATTCAGGCACAGCTTAATGGTTACAATAACTTTTCTTCTTGTTTGAGGCACGTTACTGAACAGTTACAAAGTTATATTGAGGTGTTCCAAACTTCTTAAAACGTCAGTTCTTTCTCCACTAACAGACTGACTACCTTAAAATAAGTCACCAAACTTATTTTATCCCTGATCCCCTCAACTGAGAATCAGACTTCCCTGTACCTTATCAGGGCACAAACTACCTAAAATAAGTCACCAAACTTATTTTAGAAATGACTCAAAATCCCACATTTGAGCCACCCTGATCCTCCAACTGAGAACCAGACTTCCCTGTGGTTCGCTGACCACAGACACTGACTGACTGACTGACTGACTGAGTTTTCCCTCCAAATTCTGCTCTCTCTTCAGCTAACCCCGTTGGCTCCGCCCTCTTCTCCATGGCAACCACTCATGAGAGCAGAGTAACTGAAATATTAACCCTTTTAAAACACAGTTAAACATGGCATCTGTAAATAAAAAATCACACTTCGTTACAGTGCTTATCTCCATTTCTAAGCTGAAGCGCCGGCATTGTCCATAGACACCTCCAAAGTCATGTCGCTGGCATGACTGCATGGAACACCACTGCCTTCCCACCAGAGAAGCCTATTGATCTACTCACATTGGCATGTTTTCGAACTGCTAGGTTGGCAGAAGCTGGGGCTAACAGCGGGAGCTCACCCAGCTCCCCGGATTCAAAACACCGACCTTTCGGTCAGCAAATTCAGCTGTTTAACCCGCTGCACCACCTTGTACAAAACAATAAATATAAAAATACATAAATCCAATGTGGTTGGTGTTCCTAGCCTCAACAAATCGAGTCCAGACTATAAGACCGCTATCACAGAGGTCTGGCAAAGACATGTAGTAAAGCTCTCAAAGGAACTGGGATCGTCCTAAAAAGTTTGGAAAGTCCTTCTCAGATGCTACGAGCACAGCATCATGACAAGGACATATCTTCTTTGGCACAGTGAATTGTGAAGAGGCGAAATAAGCGAGTCAGGCAGATTCTGCCCGAGGAACATGAGAGGGAATTGTTTTCTGGATGACTGCCCACTCTTTGGAGGCCAGGGGTGGTCATAGGTCATCAGTACAGCTTCCATCCAGAAGACAGCAAAACCGAAGAGGCACAAACTTGCTCTGAAAAACTAAGTCACCCGCAGAAAATCCCCTGCGCATCAAGACCATTTGATCTACTCTTCCTGGTCAGAATCAGAAATACACAAGCAAGTTTCTACTTTTGGTCTGATATGACCGCTAATGGGAAGAGAAAACTAAATTAATATATATATCTATACCCACAGCAGTTAAGAACGAGAC
This sequence comes from Anolis carolinensis, assembly GCF_035594765.1. Lineage (NCBI taxonomy): Eukaryota > Metazoa > Chordata > Lepidosauria > Squamata > Anolidae > Anolis > Anolis carolinensis. Next base: position 7,257,888 of record NW_026943820.1, read on the forward strand.
TGCAAACTGAGGTTCTTCGTTATGATGTTTTAACTTTACGGAAGACTGAGTGAGAGTTGATATGCCAGACTATAGATTTTTTTTGTTACAAGAGCATCTTTCTTCATTTCCTCAAAAGTTGGCGCCAATCTCCCTAACAACAGGGGTTCTCAAACTGTGCTCCACTGAGCCCTTGGGACTCCACGGGTGATAGTAGGAGGCTCTGTGGCATCGTGCTGCTTCCCACCTCCTCCTCTTTCCTTCTCCTGAGAAATACAGGGAAATTAAAATTACAGACTGTCCCAGAGAACAGGGATTCTCAAACTGTGCTCCGTGGAGCCCTTGGGACACCGCAGGTGATAGTGGGTGGTTCTGTGGCACCATGCTCCTTCCCGCCTCCTCCACTTTCCTTCCCCTGAGAAATACAGGAAAATTAAAATTACAGGATCTCCCGGAGAACAGGGATTCTCAAACTGTGCTCCACGGAGTCCTTGGGACTCCGCAGGTGATAGTGGGTGGTTTCGTGGCACCATGCTCCTTCCCGCCTCCTCCTCTTTCCTTCTCCTGAGAAATGCAGGGAAATTAAAATTACAGGATCTCCCGGAGCACAGATCCTTTCTCTCTCACTTCCCTTGCTACCCAGACTCTTTTCCTTCCCACCCAGACCCTTTTCTCCACCTCTGTTTGAGAACCTCTGGTCTAGAAACTTAGATATGACTTCCAATAGCACATGAAGGGTTTTCTGTGTATTACAGCAATCACATTCAAGGATGAGTGTTGTGGTTCGGTCTGATGATGAAGGGGGATTTGGGTTTATGCAGGCTGACCAAGGAAATGCTGAAAGCTCTGAATTGTCAGAGAGGCCACAGGCTAGCAGTGAAGCAGAAGTTTTCGATAAACAGACTAATAGTGAAGCAGAAGTCAGTGATAAGGGTGACCTTTCACAGGATTCAGAACATCAACAAGTCCCAGGTGGCTCTGGCAGCGAGTCAGAGGAGTCTTCCTTAGATAGACTCCTCTGATCTTTTCTAAAAGCGCTCAAGACTTGGCTGTTTGGTTGTGCATTTAAGTAAATCAGATCTAATTTGCCAAATAGTCACTGTTGAATGTTTTTAGGTTGAGTGTTTTTATGTTGAATGTTTTTTATATTGTGGAATGATATTTTAAATTGTAAGTCGCTCAGAGCACTCTGGTGGAGAGCGACTAATTAAGAAATAAAGTAAAGTGAAGTGAAGTGAAGATAGGGATACAAGGTAAGAGTTCATCATCCCAGACGTTCTCTTAGGATAGCTGGTAAACGTGTGGGAACTCAAGGACAAAGGAATGCTTTCTTAGCCTGTAAGCATGGTTAAATAAGAGAGAAACGGAAAGATTTCAGACGAAGCAACATTGATTTTGGAAGATAAGTTCCTACCTTGTCTATGCTCATGGAATATAATTCTTGCTTGCCTAGATCCTGTGTTTTGGATTGCATTTTGGAGTTCGTGCTGCCTTGTTTTCAGGACTGATTTGCTATATTAGAAACTTCGAACTATATTCTACAGATTGCCTTTGCATTTGGATCATTGCTTTCTTTACTGCTTTTTATTCAGATTTTTGCTATCTTTTATCAATAAACTGTAAAAACCAAGTCTTCTGTGTGTTAAGAGCAAGGTGAACCAGCGCTGAGGTGCAACAATGAGACTGTGAACTGCATTTCCAATATGCAACAAAACAGCGAGGAAGGCTACTATGAAGTTTCTCTTTGCCTTCCCTGAGTAACTTTGCTAGGGCTAGGTTCTTGACCCATAGGTTGATAGCCTTGGAGAAGAAGGCATCTGAAGTGGAGATCAGTCTGTAGAGAACGCCTCCGAGCCGCAGGAGAGAGACACCTCAAGCACTTGTTTGCAATGGTCTCAGAGGAGACTGTCAAAGACTGTCAGAATCAGAGCACAGGTCCACATAGCTGCACGGCCACTGGAGAATCTACCAGTCTTATGTCTGTCCGTGGTCTTCTTTCTAAACACATACAATGTCATGCTTGACTATGTGCACAAGCGGCTCGTTCCTTCTGGACCAGATTGTCCAAAACCTCTGGGAGTGGGCTGGAAAGAGGAAAGTAATCTTTACCCAATCCAATGACACATTGGAAATATTTTTACCTTCCTTGTGTTCTTCTTTGAGATCTTCAGGAACCTGAAAAGGAGCTTAGAAAATAGAAAATAAAGAGAACAGCAGATGTTCATGGTGACACCTCCCTCTCCAGGAAATTATGACTAATCAGATCCAGGAAGGCATTCTTACTTAATTCAATCGAGGCAGACATCAGTGAACGAGGTGGATTATGGTGCCAGTGGCTCATCTTGCTTTCTTTTATGTGTTGCCTCTTGAACCTTGATGCCTCCTACTTTGGCTGTCATATTTAGTCGAGTTTTTGTGGTTTGTGAGATGGACATCGCATTGGAAGCAGGATCTTTGGATCTTTCTCTGTTGTTTATTGTTTTCTTCTTTCCATTGTTTTGGCTATTTGGTCCCACATATTTTCCCTCAAACATCTTCAGATATCTTATCAACTCTGCGACAAACTTGATAGCTTTGGAAACACTTTCAAAATTATTTTTCTTATTTTTTTTTTCAGTTCAGTTAAGGAATCTGCTAAGCTACATCTCTGGAAAAATCTAATTCCTGTTCCAACCAATTTCTCCTTGTGTTGTCAAAGGCATTCATGGCCGGAATCACAGAGTTGTTGTGATTTTTCCGGGCTGTATGGCCATGTTCCGGAAGCATTCTCTCCTGACGTTTCGCCCACATGTATGGCAGGCATCCTCAGAGGTTGTGAGGTATATTGTGTGACGGCGTGAGTGGCGCCATCTATATGTCGAACTGTAAGTTTCAAAATTTGAATTGTTGTATCATGCCTGATTTTGCCTTTACCCTGTAAATGTAGTTGGATTGATTGGTTATTTATAGCTGTCAATCAATGTTGTTTGCACCAGTTATATTGCTTACTCTGCTCAATTGTTTGGCTCCACCTCTTCCTGGAGTAGGACAGTGTTTCCTTTTTTCATTCCACCAACAAGCTTTCTACCAGAGGAACGTGAGATAGAGACTTGGCTCTAAAAGCCCTTGATTAAGTTACCTCTCAGCACCAATTCTGAGGTTCTTACCCTTGAGACTTATGCTTCATGTTCAGGGCCAACCTGGACGACGTTGAGGAGTCTCAAGCGCCTTCAAATCAGTTCTTTGGCACCAAAAGAAGACTGTGTCTTCAAACATAAGCCATTTGGACTGAGGCTGAGGATTGCTCCGGCATTCACAGCCATAGAGAAAGAGGGACATGGAAAAGCTTCTCAGCTACAAAGCTCCTTGGACTTAACCAAAGCTTCTTGGACAACCAAAGACTGTAATGTATATTTTCCTTTACCCCCTTTGAAACTTCCAGCTTATTGCCTTAAAGGGATAATCTTTTGTGAACAATAAAACCAGTTTTGAGTTATCTACAGTGTTTTGGTCCTTGGTAGTTCCAGTTTCCCTAAAGGAGGGCAAGAAGCAATCCCCTGGGAAAAGATGTCACGTCCATGCCTCTTTCGTTAAGAGTTATAGCCCCAGGCGCGACAGCACATATTGGAAAAACTAAGCAAGGAAGGTTTAAATATCTGTGGAAGGTCCAGAGTGGGAGAAAGAATTCTTGTCTGTTGGATGCCAGTGGGAATGTTGCCGAAGCCTGCCCATCCTTTCTCTCACCCTGGACCTTCCACAGATATATAAACCTTCCTTGCTTGGTTTTTCCAATATACCTCACAACTTCTGAGGATGCCTGCCATAGATGTGGGCAAAACGTCAGGAGATAATGCTTCTGGAACATGGCCATACAGCCCGGAAAAATTACATTTTCTCCTCACCTGAGACCTCCCAGTACTCATTCTACTCCTCTTCTTACAGACATGGAGACTCTCTATGGAAGCTATCACTGAGTTGACCTGTCTAGCTCTGGAAAGATGGAAGAGCCATCTAATTTTTTAGGGAGTCCACTTTCTTGTCCTTCATGTTAATTGTCGTTCTGACCTAAAAGGAAGGCCACTCGGATTTGTAACTTGGAATCCTGAGTTTCGTTTCTATTTCGAGAAGAATTTTAGCAAAAGCAGAAATTCAAAACAAAAATACAACGGATTCCGTCCCGTTTCGCACACCGCTACTATATCTTCACTACTTCATCTGTGGCTCTTGTTACTATCCCTGCTTTCAGTTAGTTCAGTGGGGAGAAAATACACAACAGTTGTGGAAGCTTCTCCAAGAGTGTCTCTACATTTCTTGATATTTGATCAGGTTAACTGGTGATGAAGATGGATGCATTAGTGGCCGGGCTGTGGTGCAGCTGGTTAGTAGCCAGCTGCAATAAATCACTACTGAGATTGAAGCCTGGGTCGGATTGAGCTCCTGACCATTTAATAGCCTAGCTTGCTGTTGACCTAAGCAGCTTGAAAGACAGTTGCATATGTTGAGTAGAAATTTTAGGTAAAGGTAAAGGTTTTCCCTGACGTTAAGTCCAGTCATGTCTGACTCTGGGGGTTGGTGCTCATCTCCATTTCTAAGCTGAAGAGCCGCATTGTCTATAGACGCCTCCAAGGTCATGTGGCCGGCATGACTGCATGGAGCGCCGTTACCTTCCCGCTGGAGCAACACCTATTGATCTACTCACATTTGCATGTTTTCAACGTTGGCAGAAGCTGGAGCTAACAGCGGGCGCTCACTCCACTCCCGGGATTTGAACCTGGCATCTTTCTGTCTGCAAGTTGAGCAGCTCAGTGCTTTAACAAACTTCACCATCACGTGACGAAATTTTAGGTACCGCTTTATGCAAGGAGGCTAATTTAACTCATTTACAACACCATAAAAACTTCCAGCAGCATGCAGAAAGGAATGAGGAAGTACTCCATCAAGGACTTGGTGTCACAAGTGGTCGATGAAGCGTCTGTCTTCAGTTCCCAGAAAGGGTACCCACCTGCTAATGTATTTATTTATTTATTTACAGTATTTCTATTCCGCCCTTCTCACCCCAAAAGGGATTCAGGGCGGATCACAATGTACAATACATGGCAAGCATTCAGTGCCATTAGACATACAACATATAGACAGACACAGAGGCAATTTGACATTTTGCAGCTTCCGGCTTCATGAGGGTATGCTTGATTTTAGCCACAGGGGGAGCTGACGCTTCATCGACCACTTGTGACACCGAGTCCTTGATGGAGTACTTCCTCATTCCTTTCCTTGTGGCTAAAATCAAGCATACCCTCATGAAGCCGGAAGCTGGAAAATGTCAAATTGCCTCTGTATCTGTCTATATGTTGCATGTGTAATGGCACTGAATGTTTGCCATGTATATGTACATGGCGATCCGCCCTGAATCCATTTTGGGGTGAGAAGGACGGAATAGAAATACTGTAAAAAAAACAAATAAATACATTAGCAGGTGGGTACCCTTTCTGGGAACTGCAGACAAGGTACAAGGTAGAGAGAGAAACATTGGATTCCCCATTGTTCCAACATATCCTTCCCCATCTAGGTATTCAGAAAGGGATTTTAAAAAAAGAAGAGTCGACATTTTTCTGCATCAGAAGAGTCCTGCTTCCTGCTATCTGGGCAGAACTGCTGTGTGGCAAGGGAATAAGTCTTTCCTCCGAGGGCCCCACATCCTGCAAACATATTTTGCTCGACTAACCAAGATCTTTTTTCCAGAAGCTGAAGCCTGTCCATCCTGGAAGCTCCAAAGAAAATATAGTTCCCTGTATTCACTGCCCCAGCCCTTGAAGTGTTAACATTGACATGGTTAAGTGTTGTGATCCTACAAAGATCCAAACCAGTATACCAGATCTCCCTCTATACGAAAGCACAAAGTCAGCTCTGGCTTTGAATCCTTATTGTGACACTACTGTGTCCAAACTTTTAACAGATGTTTCAATACAGCCGTGACCAAAAATTTATCTCCTCTGATGATTTTACCAGTGAGGTAAGCTCTAGATAATAATATAAGCAAAACTGCAAAAAGGCACTTGGGGAATACATTCTCCAGCCCTGTGTCTAGTGTTGGTCTAAGCAAGGGTCCAAGAGTTATGAAACCCTGTAGATATTCTCCAAGAGCCTCCCAAGCTGGAATGACCATGTCGACAGATGTTTTAGCTTTTGAGGGCCATATGGAGGCGCGAGGGAAGGGAGCAGAACGTGCTACACGATTCCTGAAAGAGGGAGAAAACGAGGAGGAAAATAGGAAGGGATGTATATGTTCAACATATGAGAGTTGAATGAAAAGTAATGCCTCCACCTTCGTAACTCCTCAACAGATGGCAGTACTGGTATGCGGCAGGTACTGGCTTGTTCAGTAGATTCTCATCTACTGTTCCATTTGGCGGGAAGCCTTAGCATTGAACGGTTGTGTTGTTAAAGTGTGAAGTATGGAACCCTGCACAGACTTAAGCAATGTGCAGTCATTGAATTCTTGACAGCAGAAGGTGGCACCCCAAAGGAAATTCATCAGAGAATGCAAGCTGTTTATGGTGATTGTGTTGATGTGAATCCTATGCGTCGTTGGCCGAGTAAGTTTAAAGTTGCTGAGGTGGGAACATCTGACTTGCGTGACAAACAACGAGTTGGACATCCTGTAACAGGATGGGGGCCGGGCTGTGGCGCAGCTGGCTAGTAACCAGCTGCTATAAATCACTACTGACCGAGAGGTCATGAGTTCGGAGCCCGGGTCGGGTTAAGCCTCCGACCATTAAAAAAAAATAGCCCCAGCTTGCTGTTGACCTAGCAGCCCCGAAAGACAGTTGCATCTGTCAAGTAGGGAAAATTTAGGGACGCTTTATGCGGGAGGCTAATTTAACTAATCTACAACACCATAAAACTGCTCACGAGGAAAAGAAGAGGAAGAACAGCCACCAATGGACGGTGAAGCAACAGCTCCCCCTGTGGCCGGAATCGTGAAGCTGGAAAGATGTTAAATGCCTCTGTGTCTGTCTAAAACTGAATGTTGTTTGTCTGTTGGCATTGAATGTTTGCCATATATGTGTTCATTGTAATCCGCCCTGAGTCCCCTTCGGGGTGAGAAGGGCGGAATATAAATACTGTAAATAAATAAATAAACCACAAGCAAAAGGTTGACAGATTGATTCAGGATGATGGTTGTGTCACTCAGAGAGAAATTTCAAGCACAATCGGCATTTCACAAGAACGTATGGGCCACATTATTGCTTTGCTTGGCTATCGGAAGATCTGTGCACGATGGGGACTGCGAGACGCTGGTTGCGGAAACAGAGTGTCGACTTGTTCGGTGACGGCTTCAGAAAACTTGTTCATCATTAGCAGAAATGTATCCAATTGTCTGGTGATGATGTGGAAGAGTGAATAGTGGTAGTTAAAGAGCACATTCTAAGGATTATTTCTGCGTTTATTAAAATATTCCCATCCAAACCCAAGTAATGAAGGTGGAGGCATTACTTTTCATACAACCCTCGTGTGTGTGTGTGTGTACGCATGCAGATAGAGAGATAGAGAGATAGATAGATAGATAGATATATTAGATAGATGATAGATAGATAGATAGATAGATAGATTACATAGATAGATAGATACAGTCGAGTTTCACTTATCCAAGCCTCGCTTATCCAAGCTTCTGGATTATCCAAGCCATTTTTGTAGTCAATGTTTTCAATATATCGTGATATTTTGGTGCTAAATTCGTAAATACAGTAATTACAACATAACATTACTGTGTATTGAACTACTTTTTCTGTCAAATTTGTTGTATAACATGATGTTTTGGTGCTTAATTTGTAAAATCATAACCTAATTTGATGTTTAATAGGCTTTTCCTTAATCCCTCCTTATTATCCAACATTTTCGCTTATCCAAGCTTCTGCCAGCCTGTTTAGCTTGGATAAGTGAGACTCTACTGTAGATAGATAAGATAGATAGATAGATAGATAGATAGATAGATAGATAGATAGATAGATAGATAGATAAGATAGATAGATAGATCCCAATGGTGACTCCTTAGCTCAATGTTGGGGTCACAAAAAATTTTGCAACAGGAAACGGTACTTTCCCTTCTTTACAAAATGACCCTCAACTTATCCAAGGATCTTTACCATTTTTGAACTATGCATACAAAACAATTGCACATTTATTCCTACGTGCGCACACACATATATATGAGTGAAAACACTTCAATTTGTCTTCTCATCCATGTGTTTTGGAAGCTGGGTAGGCAACAGACGGAAAGCCACATGTAGCATAAATAAACGGAATGGGCAAAGAAGCTGATCATAAAGCTCCTTGACCTCTTCCTTTTCCTTTTTAACTCATGTGTGTCATTCTCAGTAGCAAGGCAACAAACAGAACAACATTTCAAGAGGCTTCATTCAAGAAACAACAGGTTTTGGAAGCCAAATTTGCAAGCAGTTCAGAAGCAGCAAATGGCATCAAAACATTCTTCACGCTCAACATTCATGCAAATACCATTTTTGGCAGGAAACAAAACAACTTCAGCAAGCAAAACTCTTGTCTATTACGATCCGCTTTACAACTGTTGTTGTTTTAAACGTTCCCAAGGATTTTTGCACAAGGTTAAAACAGCAGCTGCTAGTAAATCCTACAAATTGTACTGCACCCAGGAACAGTGGTGACAACAAAAAAGGAAAGGGAAAAGTGGAACTTAATCAAACAAACTAAATCCAAACCAGGAAATTATTTTCAAAGAGAAGAAAGAGTGCATGCGGGCCCAAATAAATGGTCAGTGTAGGTTCATATAATGTGGTTCAATGGAGCTAAACTGCATGATATAAGTATACACTAAACACATAATACAATATCAAATTGCATTATATGGCAGTGTAGAGGAGGCCCAAGTCCTCTACCCCTCTTAAGTCATTCCTCAAGGTTTCTTCTTTCCTCTAAGGAGTAATGCCATATCAGGAGTAATGCAGTTAAAGGTAAAAAGTGAATTTGTGGGTAATACTTTCTATAAACCTTTAGCCAGCATGGCTACTAACTGTTCCAAAGTGGTCACCACTTGCTGCAGTTGTTGCCACCCATACCTTCAAGCAAAAACACATATTACAGAAATGTAGTATAGCTGTTACATTATTATTATTATTATTATTATTATTATTATTATTATTATTAGGAGCTTCCAATGGTGCAATGGGTTGAACACTTGTGCCAGCAGGACTGCTGACTAAAAGGTCAATAGTTCAAATCCAACGAGTGAGGTGAGCTCCCATCTATCAGCTCCAGCTTCCCATGCATGGACATGAGAGAAGCTTCCCACAGGATGGCAGAACATCTGGTTGTCCCCTGGGCAACATCCTTGCAGACGGCCAATTCTCTCACACCAGAAGAAACTTGCAGTTTCTCAAGTCACTCCCGACACAGAAAAAAAATATTAGTAGTAGAATCTGGAGAGCGGGGTGAGCTCCCATCTGTCAGCTCCAGCTTCCCATGCAGGGACATGAGAGAAGCTTCCCACCGGATGGTAGAACATCCAGATGTCCCCTAAGCAACATCCTTGCAAACAGCCAATTTTGTCACACCAGAAGCAACTTGCAGTTTCTCAAGTCACTCCCGACACAGAAAAAAATATATAAGTAGTAGAATCTGGAGAGCGGGGTGAGCTCCCATCTGTCAGCTCCAGCTTCCCATGCAGGGACATGAGAGAAGCTTCCCATAGGATGGTAGAACATCTGGGTGTTCCCTGGGCAACATCCTTGCAGACGGCCAATTCTCTCACACCAGAAGCAACTTGCAGTTTCTCAAGTCACTCCCGACACAGAATAAAAAAATTAGTAGTAGAATCTGGAGAGCGGGGTGAGCTCCCATCTGTCAGCTCCAGCTTCCCTTGCAGAGATATGGGAAAAGCTTCCCACAGGATGGTAGAACACAGAAAAAAAATTATTAGTAGTACAGTAGAGTCTCACTTATCCAACATAAACGGGAGGGCAGAACGTTGGATAAGTGAATATGTTGGATAATAAGGAGAGATTAAGGAAAAGCCTATTGCACATAAAATTAGATTATGATTTTACAAATTAAGCACCAAAACATCATGTTTAACAACAAATTTGACAGAAAAAGTAGTTCAATACGCAGTAATGCTATGTAGTAATTACTGTATTTACGAATTTAGCACCAAAATATCATGATGTATTGAAAACATTGACTACAAAAATGTGATGGATAATCCAGAACGTTGGATAAGCGAGTGTTGGATAAGTGAGACTCTACTGTAGTAGTAGTAGTAGTAGTAGTAGTAGTAGCAGCACACCACTAAACATCCAGCCAAACACTAACAAAAGCCTATTCATAAGCCTTGAATAAACAGTCAAGAAGTCAAGGATGATGCCCCTCAAAAAGCATAGTTCACCTTACACTCTCTCCTCAGATAAATCAAATAAATTAGATGTGATTTGATTTTAATTTACAACCAGGCTAGCAGAAGCAAGGGGAGAATTTTAACCTTTTTTCTCACTTGACAAAGACTTCCAGATCTGAACCTTCCTCTCTAGAGTCTCGGCTATTCCCACATGGTAATGCCTCAGGGAGATACAAGGAAATGCCAGAGGGAACATACTTCATTTTTTCTCCGGTGGGGATAAGAACAAAGTCAAGGGAGGGAACTACCACTAGAAAAGTGGAACTGGAGGAAGTGTTAAACACCGGCACCAACTATTTCTGCCGTTTCTTCACAATAATGCTCCTCTTCTGTTGCACTGGATGGAGGCCAGGCATTTCTTTACATATATGGCAGTATAGATCCAGCCTACATGAACAGTGGCAACTACGCTTTCCGATCACTATAATATGCCTGTATGTAAATAAAGTGCCCAGTGGCATAGCGGGTTAAACCATTGAGCTGCTGAACTTGCTGTCCATGAAGTCGGCAATTCAAATTCGGGGAGCTGGGTGAGCTCCCACTGTTAGCCCCAGCTTCTGCCAACCTAGCAGTTTGAAAACATGGGATCCCCGGTGGCACAGTGTGTTAAAGTGCTGAGATGCTGAACTTGCGGGCCAAAAGGTCACAGGTTCAAATCCGGGGAGTGGAATGAACACCTGCTGTTAGCCCCAGCTTCTACCAACCTAGCAGTTCGAAAATATGCAAATGTGAGTAGATCAATAGGTACCGCTCTGGCGGGAAGGTAACGGCGCTCATTGCTTTTGTGTTTTGTTTTACTGAAAGTTGTTAATGTATGTAAATAAAAATTAATTGTTTCTTTTTTAAGAGTGTTGCTCCTTATTTACTGTTCTGATTTTTGAGTTTTTTAATACTAGTAGCCAAATTTTGTTCATTTTCATGGTTTCCTCCTTTCTGTTGAAATTGTCCACGTGCTTGTGGACTTCAGTGGCTTCTCTGTGTCATCTGACATGATAGTTGTTGGAGTGGTCGAGCATTTCTGTGTTCTCAAATAATATTCTGTGTCCAGGCTGGTTCATCAAGTGCTCTGCTATGGCTGATTTCTGTGGTTAAGTTAGTCTGCAGTGCCTTTCATGTTCATCGACTCATGTTTGGGCAATGCTGCGTTTTGTGGTCCCAGTTCGAATCCGGGGAGCAGGGTGAGCTCCCGCTGTGAGCTCCAGCTTCTGCTAACCTAGCAGTTCGAAAGCATGCAAATGTAAGCAGATCAATAGGCACTGCTCCGGCAGGAAGGTAACGACGCTCCATGCAGTCATGACGGGCACATGATCTAGTGAAGGGACCATAAGCCAGAAAATAGTAAACTTTTGCCTAAGTAGCTTTGCCTCTGCATCTGTCCCTCCCTTCCTGCGAGCTGGTGCCTTTCTCCAGGAAGTTCCAAGGAGAGAAGAAAGCTCAGAGTAAACAAGTGAGGTCATTAATATCACTTGTGCCAAGTGGGTGTGGAAGGTGAGGAAGACCCTCAGCCATTGGTCAATTTTAGATAAGCCAAAGGTATATATTCTTTGTTAACTGCGGCCATTTCCATGATACAGTCCTTTGGGGTATATACAGCTGTTTGCCTTATCATCAGCTGTGATAACAATAAAAGGCTTGTTTTATTGCTCTTTTGGAATTCTTTCCTTTACTTCCCCTCTGGGCAAGTCCCCAACACTAGGAGGCGTCTATGGACAACGCTGGTTCTTCAGCTTAGAAATGGAGATGAGCACCAACCCCAGAGTCGGACACAACTAGATTTTGTGATGTCTCAGGTACCTTTGGCCCCTGACCCCGCAGCCATTGCTGACCAAACTGAAGAGGACTTGGGTTTTTTCCCAAGTGAGCAAGATTCCATTCCTTTCCAGATGCCTCCTGTTGACATTTCCGTGCCAGAGCCAATTAAGGACGCCCTTGAGAAGGTGCCGGCTCTTCCCGGCTCTCCGGAGGGGTTAGTGTTTGATAGAAGGGCTTTCTTGAAAACAGACCGCTCTCAAAGGCAAAGTTTAAGAAGAAGTGCCGGATTAGCAGAGTGAGGCGATTGTGGCTAAACCCAGTTCTCTTGGGAAGAATTAGGGAGGCAGGCACCTGGCATGATGTTTTGGAGGCTCAGTTCTCTTGGGAAATTTTGGGGAGTTTAACACCTGTTTTGGGGGAGCTATGAACTTCATTAAAAGTTGTGTGCTGAGAATCTTCTGTGCGGTGTCAACTTAACTTTGGATTAAGAAGCATCGTCGCCTCTTGTTCCTGATTTCCAAGCGGCCTGATGGTGCGCTTACTCTGGAGTAGACCGGGTGATGGCTTACCTTCTTGCTATGCTGGGACTGCGTTTCAGCTCCTGAACTTCCAGTTTGCCTTGCTTTGAATCCCTGTTTGGAACATTTCTTCTAGAGGACTCTTCTTGCTCCTTGCTCTTTTCCCCACTCAAAACTCAGACGGAGTTTGAGTGTGTTTCGGATTTTGGATTTTTGAACTCTAATACCGGACATAAGACTTTATATTATTGGACTAAAATTGATCTTTTCTGGAAGGTCAATTGCTACTTCTACTTTATTGCTTATTTCCATCTGGAACTTTATTTGCTTTAATAAAGATATTATATTGTTATTGGCTTCTGTGTTGGTTCCCAGTGTTCGCGCCGCTCAGGAGTGTTACAGATTTAATGTCAATGGAAAACCTTTCCCTTTACTTATGTAACTAGGAGGAAAAATCTCTGCATAAGATAGAAAGATTCTGGATCTGAATTCACAGATATGTGCTATTTTTATATTCAAGATGTGTATGTGTGTTTTGATATGGGGATATTTAGTCAAGGCAGCCTCCATCTCCAATCTGAAGCAGTACCTTCCAAGAACAGTTTTAGCACACAATCTGCTGTTTTCATATAGAGCAGGCTGGAGCCAGCTATATGGCACAGCCTACATTGGTTCCTCTCCAGTCTCAGTGAGATGCAGAGACCGGCAAGGACCAGCATGTGCCGAAATGCCCTCTTGCACATCTGGGCCATCCAGGCTGAGGCCACATTCCCTCTCCTGGAAAAAGAAATATATTCTTGCCATCTGGACATGCCCCGGGTTACTCCGGCCTGGGGGAGCTCTGAAGGAAGGCGATTGGTAGCCGCCCCGGAACTGGCTCTGTGAAGAAGCCCAAGCTGTGCTGGCACACTTCCCCCAAGCCAGCTGGCACCGGAGGGAGGCCGCATTCTGGCTTCCCCAAGCCTGAAGCCCAGGGAGAGACACATGCCAGCTGTGTTTGCAAACAAGCCAAGTTTAATGAGGCTCCGACAAGAGCATTCAAATGTGCGCTACAAAAATTTCCAAGCTTCCCGCTCCTGCTCGCCAAAAATTGCGGCGGAAGTCGGGAGGGCTTTTTGGTGCCTTTTCAGTCACATTTGAGAATTGGTATATTTGGAGGGAGGGATGGAGAGGGAGAGTACTGAAGTAGCATGGTTTTTGCTTTTTTTAGAGTGTTTGTGTCCATATAATAAACGGTCAAGTGGCAACCACTTAAATATTCCTAGGCAAAGTGACTGTGAAGTTCAGCAGTCAACCTCAAATGGCAGCCAACTGGATGCCTCTAGTAGGTTCATGAGAAGGACACAAAGACTAAGGCTACAATCAAATAACATTCAGATGTGGAATTCCGTATGTATTTATTTATTTAGCACCTGCTTTCCAGCATAGATTAGCACCCACAGTGACTTATAGTTCCTATTGACTGCAAGATATTCATCTCAGTATGGGTTCACCTTCAAGTCAGGGGGAGTCCATAGCAAAACGCTACCAAATGGGTGCCCATGTAAAGGAATTTTGTTCTTTTATAGTGAAACCAACCTAACCTTCATTTCCAAGACTAACATCTACATCAAAGTCTAGTGATCCTTTGAACGGCTCACGTCTTTGAACTTTGTGAGATAATTCTCAGCTCAAAAATACACATAAAAGGTGTACTTTGGAGGAATGGATACAAAAAGGTGCATTTTGGAAAAGCAGCACACCATTTAAATTATACAGCCCGAAACCAACAACTGTTGGGCACTGAGTTGGGTCTTTTACTCTCTAATTTGTCCCTTTTTCCTCCACTATTTCAACATCGTGCATCCCCAGAAAGGCAATAAAGCCATTTATGGGGAGAGGGAGGTCTTTTCTTATGATCTTATTCCACATAGTTTGGAAGTGTATTTGTGATTTGTGGGTGAATTAATTTCACTACAGGATGATGATGATGATGATGATGATGATAATAATAATAATAATAATAATAAACTCCTCAAAGCACAGCAGACAAAAAACCAGTACAAGAAAACCGCACTACAAACTAGAGCTGACAGCTGGCACAACAAAACATTGCATGGAAAGTTCCTTGACAAAATGGAAGGAAAAGCTGATAAGGAGAAGACCTGGCTCTGGCTCACAAATGGGACCCTGAAGAAGGAGACAGAAGGCCTGATCCTTGCAACCCAGGAGCAAGACATCAGGACAAAGGCAATTAAGGCCAAGATCGAAAAATCAGCTGATGACCCAAAATGCAGACTGTGCAAGGAAACCGACAAAACCATTGATCATATCCTCAGCTGCTGTAAGAAAATCGCACAGACAGATTATAAACAGAGGCACAACTATGTGGCCCAAATGATTCATTGGAACTTATGCCTCAAGTACCACCTCCCAGCAAGTAAAGAACTGGTGGGATCGCAAACCTGCAAAGGTCGTGGAAAATGAGCACGCAAAGATACTGTGGGACTTTGTCAATCCAGACTGACAAAGTTCTGGAACACAACACACCAGACATCACGGTTGTGGAAAAGAAAAAGGTTTGGATCATTGATGTTGCCATCCCAGGTGACAGTCGCATTGACGAAAAACAACAGGAAAAACTCAGCCGCTATCAGGACCTCAAAATTGAACTTCAAAGACTCTGGCAGAAACCAGTGCAGGTGGTCCTGGTGGTGATGGGCACACTGGGTGCCGTGCCAAAAGATCTCAGCCGGCATTTGGAAACAATAGACATTGACAAAATTACGATCTGCCAACTGCAAAAGGCCACCCTACTGGGATCTGCACGCATCATCCGAAAATACATCACACAGTCCTAGACACTTGGGAAGTGTTCGATTTGTGATTTTGTGATACGAAATCCAGCATATCTATCTTGTTTGCTGTGTCATAATAAAATAATAAAATAAAATAATAATAACACTTTATTTATATTCCGCCCCATCTCCCCAAGGGAGTTTCAAAGGGGTCGCCAAAGAGCATCAGGAAACACTTATTTCTGATGGTCTTAGGAACCCAAATCCTTCCACTATTTTCTGTTGGTCATGGGGAATTCTGTGTGGGAAGCTTGACCCAATTCTATTGTTGGTGCGGTTCAAGTGGCTTCTTGATTGTAGGTGAACTATACATCTCAGCAACTACAACTCCCAATTTGTTAGTGTGTTTGTTTTTAGAGTGTGAAATGTTAAATCAATTGTTGCTGTTGGATTGTGTCTATGTGTTCCGGCAAGCTTTCCAGCAGCAGAGGAGTTAATTACATGCTAGTCCTGATTGATTGCCTGCAGGGCCAATGGGTCAAGACTTCCATTTCAACTGGGGTTCTGTGTGGGAAGTTTGACCCAATTCTATCATTGGTGGGGTTCAAGGGGCGCTTTGATTGTAGGTGAACTGTAAGTCCCAGCATCTACAACTCCCAAATGTCACGGCCGATTTTCCCCAAACTCCACCAGTGTTCACATTTGGGCATATTGAGTATTCATGCCAAGTTTGGTCCAGATCCATTGTAGTTTGGAGTCACAGTGCTCTCTGGATGTAGGTGAACTACAACTCCAAAACTCAAGGTCAATGTGCACCAAACCCTTCCAGTATTTCCTGTTGATCAAGGGAGTTCTGTGTACCAGGTTTGGTTCAATTCCATCATTGGTGGAGTTCAGAATGCTCTTTGACTGTAGGTGAACTATAAATCCCAGCAACTACAACTCCCAAATAACAAAATTAATCCCCTCCCAACCCCATCAGTATTCAAATTTGGGTGAATCAGGTATTTGTGCCAAATCTGGTCCAGTGAATGAAAATACATCATATATCAGATATTTACATTACGATTCATAACAGTAGCAAAATGATAGTTATGAAGTAGCAACGAAAATAATGTTGGGGGTTATCACAACATGAGGAACTGTATCAAGGCATTATTAGAAACATTGAGAACCAATGCTCTACATAAATGGGAACTACATCTAAATTGAAATTTAAGCAGATTCAAGAATGATGCTGTGTACATCCATATCCTCTCCTCGCATTGATAATAGTTCGAACCCAACTCCTGTATAGTTTATTGTTTTCCTGTATACATTTAATAAGAAGGAGATGTCTGCACAAACGTTGGGATGGTGCTACCCAGCTGCTACATTGTACAACGGAATACGCTCTGAAAAGAAGTGTATTCCATTATTTCATTACCACAAAGAGCGAGGCGTTTTCATTTCATTTTTCAAAGTGCAAACCTCACCCAGGTTAACGGAAAACAACTCGATTCTGTCAAATAAAACAGCACTCCTTCTCTAAGCCGAAGAAAAATAAAGCAAAGGTAGCAGGTCACGGCAGCCACAGCTGTATAAACGAAGGGTACGATCCACCGGGAATTTCATCCGGAGCGCCCTGCACAGGAACACAGCTTTGCTTCAGCGCGCCTTGCACCAGGCACGATCCCAGAGGTCCAGGACAAACAAAGGAAGTATTACTTCACACGACATGTAACCAAGTGGTGGGGTTCGATGACACATAGCTTGGCGATGACCACTGGATTTGAGTAGCTTGCAAATGATTCGAAACTTCATGGAGGGCAGATCTAACTATGGTAGCACAGGGACTTGAGAGTAGGAAGCCTCTATAGCAGGGGTCCCCAAACTAAGGTCCATGGGCCATTTACCTGGCCCCGTCCTAAACTTTAGACTTAAGTCTACCTGGTCATTGGAGGTCTCTTTGCTTACTTATAGCATGAGATCATCTAGATGGTCTTTGGGGATCTCTTTGCTTACTTATAGCCTTATGAGATCATCTAGATGGTCTTTGGAGGTCTCTTTGCTTAGCTATGGCCTTATGAGACTATCTAGCTGGATTTGGAGGTCACTTTCCTTACCTATGGTCTTATGAAACCATCTAGATGGTCTTTGAGAGTCCCTTTCCTTATCTATAGTCTTCTGATGGCCTTATGAGATCATCTAGATGGCCTTTGAGGGCCCCTTTCCTTACTTATGGTCTCATGAGACCATCTAGATGGTCTTTGGAGGTCTCTTTGCTTACCTATGGTCCTATGAGATCTTCCAGGGGTCCCCAAACTAAGGCTCATGGGCCGGATGCGGACCTCCAAGGTCATTTACCTGGCCCCGTGCTAAACTTTAGACTTGTCTACCTGGTCTTTGGAGGTCTCTTTGCTTAGTTATAGCCTTATGAGATCGTCTAGGTGGTCTTTGGAGGTCTCTTTGCTTAGCTATGGCCTTATGAGACTATCTAGCTGGATCTGGATGTCACTTTCCTTACCTATGGTCTTATGAAACCATCTAGATCAGGGGTCCCCAAACTTTTTAAACAGGGGGCCAGTTCACGATCCTTCGGACCATTGGAGGGCCGGACTATAGTTGGCCACTGAGCAATAAATAATTATTATTATTATTATTATTATTATTATTATTATTATTATTATTATTATTATTATTATATCTCTTTGCTTACTTATAGCCTTATGAGATCATCTAGATGGTCTTTGGAGGTCTCTTTGCTTAGCTATGGCCTTATGAGACTATCTAGCTGGATTTGGAGGTCACTTTCCTTACCTATGGTCCTATGAGACTATCTAGATGGCCTTTGAGGGTCCCTTTCCTTACCTACGGTGTTATGAGATTGTCTAGATGGCCTTTGGAGGCCCCTTTCCTTACCTATGGTCTTATGAAACCATCTAGATGGTCTTTGAGAGTCCTTTTCCTTATCTATAGTCTTCTGATGGCGCTACAGTTTTCTTGTAGTAAAATTACTGTATATACTCAAGTATAAGCCTAGTTTTTCAGCCCTTTTTTAAGACTGAAAAAGCCCCCCTCAGCTTATACTCAGGTGGGGGTCCTGGTTGGCTTATATTTGGGTCAGCTTATACTCGAGAATATATGGTACATTTATTATTTTTCTCTATTATTATTGTTATTATTACATTTATTATTTTCTCTATTATTGTTGCTACTATTACATTTATTTTACTCTATTTTTATTATTATTATTAATACTACATTTATTATTTCACTCTGATCTTATTATTATTGCATTTATTATTTTCCTGTATTTATTATTACATGTATTATTTTCCTGTATTTATTATTATTATTATTATTATTATTATTATTATTATTATTATTATTATTATATGTATTATTTTCCTGTATTATTTATTATTATTATTATTATATGTATTATTTTACTCTATTATTATAAAAAGGATACATAAGCACATTTACATTGAAGAAGAAGATGAGAATAATGATTTGATCAGAGTTGGACAGTCTTATCTTAAATTACATTGTTATGTAAAGATTCAAAAACATTTAACCTACTGATGCCTCAATTAATGTAATTTTATTGGTATCTATTTTTATTTCTGAAATGTACCATTCTCGGCTTATACTGGAGTCAATGTTTTCCCATTTTTTGTGGTAAAATTAGGTGCCTCGGCTTATATTCAGGTTGGCTTATACTCGAGTATATACGTATTTATATTTACATGTATACACAACTGAAGGCCTATCTCTTGCAGCAGGCCTACCCATTCCATTTTAACTTTTGAATTTTAACCTATTTTTATTGGTGTGTGTATTTTGTTATATGCATTTTATTAGTGTTCTGTTTTATCTCACCGTTTTAACCATATTGTACCCCGCCTCGAGCTGCAAGGAGATGCAGGTAATATTTATTGTTACTGTTATTGCTATTATTGTTATTACAGTAGAGTCTCGCTTATCCAACATAAATGGGCTAGCAGAACGTTGGATAAGCGAAAATGTTGGATAATAAGGAGGGATTAAGGAAGAGCCTATTAAACATCAAATGACATTTAATAATTTGCAGAGAAACGGCTGTGGATCCTGGCGAGAGGCAGATTGCGGATAATACAGAACGTCGGATGAGCAAAGGTTGGATAAGTGAAACTCTACAGCAGGGGTCCTCAAACTTTTTAAGTCGAGGGCCGGTCCACAATCCTTCAGACTGTTGAGGGGCCGGATTATCATTTGAAAAAAAATAAGAACAAATTCCGATGCATACTGCATATGTCTTATTTGTAGTGCAAAAACAACAACAAAAACAACAATGAAAGAACAATACAATATTTAAAAATAAAAACAATTTTAACCAACATACATTTATCAGGATTTCAATGGGAAGTGTGGTCCTGCTTCTGGCCAATGAGATAGTCAAGTTAATTAGGGTTGTTGTTGTTGTTGTTGTGTGCCTTCAAGTCGTTTCAGACTTTGGGTGAGCCTAAGTCTAAAATTTATTTATTTATTTATTATTTACTGCATTTCTTTACTACATTTGTATCACACCCTTCTCACCCCAAAGGGGACTCAGAGTGGCTTACAAATTATATGTACATACAATATATTATATTATTAGCATAGCACAATATTAGCATTATATATTACTATGTTGAACTATACCACTATACTGTAATATTATTAGTAATATTATATGCAATATAG
Organism: Anolis carolinensis; assembly: GCF_035594765.1. Taxonomy (NCBI): domain Eukaryota; kingdom Metazoa; phylum Chordata; class Lepidosauria; order Squamata; family Anolidae; genus Anolis; species Anolis carolinensis. Next base: position 7,278,026 of record NW_026943820.1, read on the forward strand.
AATATATAATTAATATTATTATATGGTATTATTATTAGTGTTATATTGTATTACATTATAATATTATTATCAATATTATATGTATATAATAATAATAATAATAATAATAATAATAATAATAATAATAATAACAAAACTTTATTTATACCCCGCCAACATCTCCCCGTGGGGACTCGGGGCGGCTCACAACATTACAAAAGTAACAGCACAAATACATTAAACAATATACACAGTTTAAAACACAAGAAGATGATAAGATGTATATACAATATATTATATTATAAAACTGAGGGCGGGGGCCAGGTAAATGACCTCGGAGGGCCGCATCCAGCCCCCGGGCCTTAGTTTGGGGACCCCTGGTCTACAGTGTTATATAAATCCACTTTCAATTAAATGACATCCAATATGCATAGAATTCTTTTAGGAAGCACACTGCTTAAAATACACACACAGTCCATAGCACACACATACTAAACAAACATAAACACGCACATATATTGCGTATCAAGAGTGCAACCGCGGCCTCCAACGTGACCGTTTCTGCAGCCAACTTGGCGCCTGTTTGAACCAGACAACCTGCAAAGTTCTCAAGAAGAGAAGAAGACCTCACGAAATGTTCAGGGACCCTCGTCGTAACCTTATCATGTCCAGTTCATTGATGTGCTAATGTGCTACCGATACTCCATTCTCAAGCTGAGAAATGAGAGAGGCAGGCATTTGCGGCAAGGCACCCGGTCCCAGTGGGTGGGAAAAGAGGTGTGGAAGAAATCTGATCTGCAACAGACAGAGCTCACTTGTTTTTCTGCGGTTTAAGAAATAATACGATGAAATAACCATCCCATTCACTCTGGGGGAAAAACATTCATTCTCATTTTTATTTTGGACGTATTTTTCAAACTCAGAGTGTAGACCCATATAATGTAGTTGGACATGAAGTGGGATTAAAGGGAAAGGTTTCCCCTTGACATTAAGTCCAGTCGTGTCTGACTCTGTGGGGTAGTGCTCATCTCCATTTCTAAGCCAAAGAGCCGGTGTTGTCCGTAGACACCTCCAAGGTCATGTGGCTGGCATGACTGCATGGAACGCCGTTAACTTCCTGCCAGAACGGTACCTATTGATCTACTCTAGAACCAGCCTGGACACAGGATATTATTTGAGAACACAGAAATGCTGGACCACTCCAACAACTATCATGTCAGACTACACAGAGAAGCCATTGAAATCCACAAGCATGTGGACAACTTCAACAGAAAGGAAGAAACCATGAAAATGAGCAAAATCTGGCTACCAGTATTAAAAAACTCTAAAATCAAAACAGTAGATGGGAACCAACACTCTGAGGGCAGAGGACAGCTAATGACTGAACAAAGGAAGCCCCCAGGCAAGAGACAAAAACCTTTCCAATGCTAATTAGGGTGATTAACTGAAACATTAATGCTGGCTTCCCAGTGACAAAGGACTCTTGCCACACCCTGGACTCTACACAGATATATATTCTTTCCTTTCCTTACTTAGTTTATCCATACCTCACAAGCTCTGAGGATGCCTGCCATAGATGTGGGCGAAACGTCAGGAGAGAATACTTCTGGAACATGGCCACACAACCCGAAAGACATACAACAACCCTGTGCTCCTGGCCATGAAAGCCTTCGACAATACTCTAGTTTTATTTTTCATTCTTTGGATCGTATGTTGTGTATTTAAGTTTACTATTTGTATTATTTTAAATTGTTGTATGGTTCTGATTATTATGTACAGTAGAGTCTCACTTATCCAACATAAACGGGCCAGCAGAAGCTTGGATAAGCGAATATCTTGGATAATAAGGAGACATTAAGGAAAAGCCTATTAAACATCAAATTAGGTTATGATTTTACAAATGAAGCACCAAAACATCATGTTATACAACAAATTTGGCAGAAAAAGTAGTTCAGTACTCAGTAATGCTATGTAGTAATTACTGTATTTATGAATTTAGCACCAAAATATCACGATATATTGAAAACATTGACTACAAAAATACATTGGGTAATCCAGAACGTTGGATAAGCGAGTGTTGGATAAGTGAGACTCTACTGTGTATTGTATTGTATTTATCAAGTTGAAACCACCCTGAGTTCCCTGAGGAGATAGGGCAGTAGATAAATAAAGTTGTTATTATTATTTTATTATGACACAGCAAACAAGATAGACATGCTGGATTTCATATTACAAAATCACAAGTCGAAGACTTCCCAAGTGTCTAGGACTGTGTGATGTATTTTCGAATAATAATAATAATAATAATTATAATTATAATTATTATTATTATTATTACAAGATGGTGGTTGGTACTCATCTTCATTTCTAAGAAGAGCCGGCATTGTCCATAGACACCTCCAAGGTCATGTGGCCGCCATGACTGCATGGAGCGCCGTTACCTTCCCGCCGGAGCGATACCTATTGATCTAATCTCATTTGTATGTTTTCGAACTGCTAGGTTGGCAGAAGCTGAGGCTAACGACAGGAGCTCACTTTGCTTGTGGATTCAAACCACTGACCTTTCAAACCACTAACCGCCGCTCAACGATCTAACCCACTGTATATGGGAATAGTGTAGATCCAGCTTTAACATAGCATTGTACCGCTTTCCTGCATTTTCTAATATATCAAATCAAATCACGTTTTATTGACTAGTCCATCGGCCGTATCAAAACATTTAACACAGACATACATACAACTTACAACCCATGGTAAAAAAGAAATTAAAATAAACAAGCTGTTAACAAGATCCCGTTCAGGTCAAATATCTGCATTTATCCCAATTGATTCCAAATATGCAATTCTCAGCTGTGTTGCTTTGAATAGGAAAAGGGCTATTTTGTGTGTTATTTTACATTTTCTAATACAGATATGTAAAGTTCATGCAAAGTTTTTTTTCCCAAAAAAAGTTCACCTATCCTATCCTACTGTTGTTTATCAGAGTAAGGCATGAACAATGGTTGCTGCTTGCATTTTGTCACAAAATGCCTTACTATCGATCACGATATTGATATCTAATGATTATTATCTCAACTCAGACAAAGAGAAGGAAACATATTTGAGCCAAATAGCTAATTCTCCTACTTTCTCTTTCTTCTATTAATGAACATTCTAAAAACAAACAACATAAATATTGTGTTGTCAAAGGCTTTCATGGCCAAAATCACTGGGTTGCTGTAAGTTTTTCAGGATACTTTTAAGTAAAGTTTCTACTAACTTTCATCGGCTAATCATAAGTATATATTGACATTATGCTGCTACGATCAAGACTTACAAAAAAAAAAAAGCACTAGAATTTTTAATTAGTTATGGGGCTCAGAATTGGAACAGAAGAAATTTGAAAAGAAGAGAGATGTCAAATTTTTTTCGACAGAGGTTTTGCCCTGAAAGCAAGAAAGTCACAAAGATCAAGCGATGAAGCAATACTGGCTGTTAACTCCATGCCCTGGCAAAGCAGACACTTTTAAAACGCATTTTAACTTTTGTTTGCTATAATGAATTTCTAAGGGATTGCTCAGAAACAATTGACGTGTTCTAAAAAAATTTTTGTTGGTGGTGTTGCTGTCTGCGATCCTGCACTGCTCCCAAATTGCAGGGTTTTCTGAACTTCCGCATCCCTAAGGAAGTCATTAGTCATATTAGCTGCAATTGCAATATTATCAAATCAGATAAATACCCGTATTGATTTGGAGCCGTGTTAAGACACTTAATGGCTTCAAACGCAGGAAGAGAAGTCTAACTAACCCTTGCTAGAGTCTAAAATGAGAGGGAAGTATCACAAATTTAAGGTTAAAGGTAAAGGTTTTCCCCTGACATTGGGTCCAGTCGTATCTGACTCTGGGGTTTGGGGCTCATCTCCATTTCTAAGCTGAAGAGCCGGCATTGTCCATAGACACCTTCAAGGTCATGTGCATGGAGTGCCATTACCTTCCCGCCGGAGCGGTACCTATTGATCTACTCACATTTGCATGTTTTCAAACAGCCAGGTTGGCAGAAGCTAGATGCCTGCCAGCCTGGACAAGAACTATTTCATGGCTCCCAAACCCAACTGTTGCACCTCAGCGCTGGTTCACCTTGCTCTTAACACACACTCCACCACAGCAGACTTGGCTTTTCAGTTGATTGATAAAAGATAGCAAAGTCTTAATAAAAAGCAGTAAAGAAAGCAGTGATCCAATTGCAAAGGCAATCTGCAGAATATAGTTCAAAGTCTCTGTAGAAAATAGTTCAAAGTCTCTAATATAGCAAATCAGTCCTGAAAAACAAGGTAGCATGAACTCCAAAATACAATCCAAACACAGAATCTAGGCATGAACAAAAGCAAGAATCTTTTTCCATGAGCAGAGACAAGGCAGGAGTTAAGCTTCCAAAATCAACGTTGCTTCATCGGAAATCTTTCCCTGTTTCTCCCTATTTAACCATGCTTACAAGCTAAGAAAGCATTCCTCTGACCTTGGGTTCCCACACATTTATCAGCTGTTCTCACAGAACGCCTGGGACAAACTCTTAACCTTAACCTTGTGTCTCTATCTAAGGTCCTCTGACTTGCTGCCCGAGTCTCCTGGACTTTGTTGATGTTCTAAATTTTGTGAAAGGTCACCCTTATCACTAACTTCAGCTTCCCTGCTAGCCTGCAGCCTCTCTGACAATTCAGAGCCTTCAACATTTTCTTGGTCAGCCTGCATTTCTGACAATTCAGAGCCTTCAACATTTCCTTGGTCAACCTGCATGAGCCCAAATCCCCCTTCATCATCAGACTAAATCACAACACTGCCTATTGTCAAACTTATTTTGAAAATGGAGAGAGGTTTATGATACAGAAGAACACATTCACTTCTACCAGGTCCTATTATTATGTGGTTCAAAATAAAGTATCGTCCAAGGTTCACAAAGCTCCTTTAGCTTCAGAGCGTCTCTTTTTGGGGCCTTTCTACCCAAACATCCACCAAATACATAACAGTTTCTTGGATGCACTTCTAAGCATCTCCTTTCACCACTGTCCACCCGCTTCACCACCCGTGGTCAAGTCAGGAACCTGAAAAATACATTCTGAATAAATCTGAAGTATCTTCCAGAAAAATAGGAGGAAAGGAAGCACTATCTGCTTGCAAAGGACCTATATATGCTCATAATTCTTTTCGTAGACCAAAATAGAGGCACCGCCGGTGTGTTTGCAAGAGAGGGAGCAGCAGAACAATCCAAAAACAGAGGACAAAAAGTAAGAAAGTGAAGTTAGAGCAGATTTCTACAGACAATCTAAAGCAGTGTTTCTCAATCTGGGGGTTGGGACCCCTGGGGTGGTCACAACAGGGGTGTTGAAGTTTAGGGTTTTTCTGTTGGTTGTGGGGGTTCTGTGTAGGAAGTCTGGCCCAATTCTATCATTGGTGGAGTTCAAGGATCTCTTTGACTGTAGGTGAACTATAAATCCCAGCAACTACAACCCCCAAATGCCAAGATCGATTTCCCCCAAACTCCACCAGTGTTCAAATTTGGGCATATTGAGTATTTGTGCCAAGTTTGGTCCAGATCCATCATTGTTTGGAGTCCACAGGGCTCTCTGGATGTAGATGAACTACAACTCCAAAACTCACGGTCAATGTCCACCAAACCCTTCCAGTATTTCCTGTTGGTCATGGGAGTTCTGTGTGACAAGTTTGGTTCAATGCCATCATTGGTCTATTTCCCCCCAACTCCACCAGTGTTCACATTTGGGCATATTGAGTATTTGAGATAATAATATATTCCTGCCAAGACCCTCACCCGAGAATAAGCCGAGGGTTTGTTTTTTTCAGTCCTAAAAAGGGCTGAAAAACTCGGCTTATACTAGAGTATATACAGTATTTACAATGTGGCTTGCTGGTCCTGGAAGCTGGTCCAGGAGAAGCATGAGTTCTTGGAGAGGAAAGTAGACAAAGATAGTTGTGAGTACCATGTAGCTTCAGGACCCATGTTGGCCACCATGACCTGTATTGATATCTAAGCCTTGCCAAAAGCCATGAGATATCATCTTCAGCTTCTGATAGCACTGGAGTGCCCTTGATAAAACTGGAACACCCTAGGACAGTGGTTCTCAAAATGTGGGTCTCCAGATGTTTTGGCCTACAACTCCCAGGAATCCTAACAGCTGGTCAACTGGATGGGATTTCTGGAAGCTGTAGGCCATGGGGACCCATAGGTTGAGAACCACTGCCCAACAACTTCCAACGAGTTTTTCTCTGACATTCCTATAGGACCATCACAAACTTTTGGAGGTACCTGGATCCTAAACACTCAATGCCACCTTCTTTTCCTCCAGATCTGACCTTTTCCCAGCAATCTTTGCCTGGAAAATAATTGAGTGCACTTGAGTGCCTCCAAAGACGTTGGCTCCATCTCTAGCGTTTCGAATGCTTACAAGTAATTTCACCAAATTGCCATGGAATTGTAGGGAAAGAAAGAAGGTGAGTCTACTTTCGTTGGGAAGACGTCCGCAATCTATCTATATATATAAAAGGGTAATGAAATTTCGGCCTAGGACAAAACAACAAAACTACACATCCCAGAAACACTAAACTTGGCAGCACAACCCCTCATCCATGCCTCTACGTTCATACAACAAAAAGCTCCAGCTACTCCAGAAAACAGCCAGGCTTTGAGACTGCAAGGCTATTCACTGCTACTCCACCTGGCCAACAAAGGATTCTCATAAGCCACAGCAACGCGTGGCCGGGTAAAGCTAGTCTATATATATAAAAGGATAATGGTGTTGCTCCACCAGGCAAAACAACAAAACTAAAGGCCCCCCAACCTAGAAAATTGACAACACAACCCCTCATCCACATCTCTACGTTTTTACGCTCAACAAAGGATCCCCCCCCTCAAACAAACACCCACTCTTTGAAGGTCCAAACCCATTCGGTACTCATCACTCTTTCATCTCAAAACACAAAATAAAGAGCAACACTCTGAAAACAAAGGAATTCCATCCAGGAAACAATCAGGCCCACCTAACACCTCCCAACAAAGGATCCCCCCCCCCCCTCTAAGACACGGAACCACCTAAAAAAAGCCACAGCAACGCATGGCCGGGAACAACTAGTTGCTTATAAAATGATAAAACAACATTGAGGGTTTTAAAATAATCGGCTATAATGGCTGTCGGGATTGCAACTGGAAAAGCAAAGTTGCTTTTCTTATTTTAATTTTATTAAAGGGAAGTGAACAAAGACTACCCAAGGCACCACAATAAAATTACATTAACTGTAAAATTACATTATTAATTCTTTAATCTCACTCGAGGCCTCAAGCTGTTGCTATGTCCAATTACCCGGCTAACCACCTGTCAGAATTGTAAAGCTAGTTTAACATTACCTCCAGGACAGTTCTGTGCCCTGTGTTCGGTCAGGTCTGCCAGTGAATCGAAGTCCTGCTGACAGTTATCGCAGGTGTAAATTGACTCGTCCTCCATGTCTTCATCTTCCTCATTTCGCTCTTCCTGACTCGTAATGCTGTTCCTCTCTTCCAAAGCCCGGCTCTCCCTCGTATCATTCTCGAGTTCTCTGCCCAGGCCTCCTGCCAAGAAGAAGAGACTTCATTGTAAGTTTGGATTGCATGAGGTTTAGAAAAGCAAAGAATATGTGCATACATTACGACACCTTCATCATTATCTCTCACACACGTCTTGGTTAGTTCCAGCCCTTGTCATTGAATGAAATACAGAAGAGCTCCTTGGCATTGAGGTGGCTCACAGCAACAATTAACTCGTGGCTTGGATTTTAACTCATATTCTTTATTATCTTCCCACCTTCCCATGGACATTGGCATCTGCTGGGGTTGGGTTTCAGGACGCATGTGGATGTCCAAGTCCCATTACTTGAATGACATAGTAACATGACATCCCTTATATAAAATAACTAAATCTGGCCTAAAAGCTGAGACACCAAAATAAAAATGGTTGGGTGGTGTAATTAATGTTAGCTATGGGTGATGGTTGGAATGATTTAATAATTCCTGTGTGTGGTTGGGATTATATGGTGGTCTCCTTAACCATGGATTATGCATCCATGGAATCAACCATCTATGGCTCAAACCATCTATTTTCGAGCCATAGATGGTTGAATCCATGGATACGTAATCCATGGTTAAGAAGACCACCATATAATCCTAACCATATATCGGAATTACTAAATCATTCCAAACATCACCCATCGTTGACATTAATTACACCGCCAAACAATTTTTGTTTTTGTGTGTTAGCTTTTAGGCCTATTCCCGGGGGTATTTGGGGCACTGATTCAGAAAACTGCATTGGATAAAACCACATTGGCTCTAGTTTCTTAGATATATATATATATTTTAATGGGCGAGCAGATGATGACTGCTAAATGGCATATGTTCTGTATCTCAAAAACTGGAACTGTTAGGGCAGTGGTTCCTAGCCAGTTTTGAAAAGGGACCACTTGACCAGACACCACTGTGACCAGACACCACTTCATCCAGGGACCACTTCATCCAGGGATCATTTTGACCAGGAACCACTTTGACCAGGAACCATTTGACCATGGACCACTTAAACAGGGACCACTTGACCAAGGACCACCTTGACCATGCATCACTTTGACCAGGGACCACTTGACCAAGGACCACTTGACCAGGGACCACTTTGACCAGGGACCACCTTGACCAGGGACCACTTGACCAAGGACCACTTGACCAGGGACGACTTGACCAGGGACCACTTTGACCAGGGACCACTTGGACCATGGACCACTTGGACCATGGACCACTTGGACCATGGACCACTTTGACTAGGGACCACTTGGACCAGGGACCACCTGACCAGGAACCACTTTGACCAGGGACCACTTTGACCAGGGACCACTTTGACCAGGGACCACTCTCCAATATTAGTATCAAAAGCGTTATGAATCAGTATTTGGTCAACTTTAAATTAAATTTGGTTATGTGGGGAGCTGATCCAGAAAATTGCATTGGATAGACCAAATCAGCTCTAGTTTCTGATACAGAACAAATGCCATCCAGTAGTTGACATCTTTTTTGCCCACAAAAAAAATCATAGTTAATAATCTAGAGCCACGAACCCTTTTTTAGTTCTCGCTTCCCACCAGTGGGCCATGATCCACGGGTTGGGAACCACTGCGTTAGAGGAAATGATGGTGCCAGGTCAAATATAACCCAGAAACAGGGCTCACATTAGAGGCACCAAAATGTGTGCTGGCCAGTGTTATGGTTAATTCAAAACACTGTAGCTGGAACTAACTTGTTATGAGGAAAACATTGTAATTGTCATGTCAACCTGTGGTTAGATAGAGATGGAAGAAAAATGTTTACCAGCCATAGTGATCCATTCATATTTTTGTTAAGTTGCACTAAACTATGTGTTGTATATGTTGGTAGGGATGGAGCCAATTGAGTGACAAACAAAACTGGACAAATTGTAAAGTGGGATTCAGTCTTTAGGATGGCTTTCTCATTCTGACATTTGACTCCCACAATTCCCAAACAACAACCATATCATGTGATTTGTGTTCCAAGCAGAGAACCAATGGGGTAGAGTGGCTTGAAAGTTGGATACTAGGACTGAAATCCCTTCTTGGCCATAGAAAGTCCATAGATGACCTTAGTCAGCTCGCACTCTCTCTTAGCTTTTTTTTTTTTTTGCCAATATTTTTTATTGTGCATTTTACAAGCAACCTGTATATTTCTTGTTACATAAAAAGAAATCATATTCTTTTCTCACTTTAATAAAATCACATCACGATAATCATCACCTAGAATAATGTGAAGGAAAAACTAACCAAAGCAATACTAATAAAAAAGAAGGGGGAAAAAAAAGAAGAAGAGGAGAAATTAAAAAAAGAAAAAAAAGAGGGGAAAAAAAGAAAGATATATAATTCAACAGTTGCTATATTTTCCCTATAACTTCCAGAGCTCTGGATGTGGTCCTCTTTGTTTTTCTCTTTGTTCATACGTTTTAAGTGTGTAGGTAAGAAAAATTTAACTACCTTAATTTTATGTTGTGATCCCAGGAAGTTTCATTGGTCTAACTTTATGTAAAAATTTATTTTTTCCCTTTGTAAATACTCCTTCATAGGTTTCCAGTCAGTTCTATTTTTGAAGTTTCTGTCCTGCACTAGTTTTTGAGTCATTAAATCAATATTCATTATGTCCAGCACTTTATTAATCCATTTCTCGATATTCAGTACTTCTTCTAGTTTCCATACTTGTGCTAACACTATTCTGTGGTAAGAAAGAATATTAATCTATCAGTGTTCTTATCCAATTGTGGGTCAGTAATTCCCAGTAAAAAGCATTCTGGTTTGAACTCTAATTTCTTTCGTACTATATTTGTCATTTTTATGTATATCTCATAATACCAGATTTTTTAAAATCTTTTTGCACTCCCACCACATGTGTAGGAAAGTGCCCGTGTGCTTCCCACATTTCCAACAGCTTGCATTATTTTTTCCTCTGGTATATTTAGCCAATCTGTTTGGAGTTAGGTACCACATATGAAACATTTTTGTACCAATTTTCGCTAATTTCATTAGCGTAGGCCCACTTCAATTTTTTTGTCCAACACTCTCTCCTAGCTTTAAAGGAAGATAATGGTAATGGAAAACACTGGAAAGTCTTCCCAAGAAAACCCTGAATTAAATTGGAAGGCAAGCAACACCAAATACAGTCCAAGCAAGGATATTTTATGTGAAAGGAAGACAACTTTAGAAGAACAACAATAGTCCTTTTGTAGGAGCCAATAACAAAAATGTTTGTCAACTGTTAACATCGTCTTTAGCATTCTTCACCAATCCTACAATGACTGCGATCTAATGATTTTAAATTGTCGGAGTTTTTAGTCTTGAAGACAATGAATTAATTGCCCAATTTTCTAATTTGATAACATTATCAAATTAATTTTCAATCCTAATGTTTCAAGCTCTGGGTGTACAAAATCTGCTTCACAAAACACATCCTCGGTTCTTTGCAAAACCAACACAGAAAGTCCTCCGATTGACGCTAATGACTGAAAGATTTCTTGTAAATAAGTGTTTTCGCTGTTTCATTTGACGCTATCTTTAAAGGAAAACATTTTACACATGAATCAATTACTCCTGTATCTGAGACTGAAAAGATAATTATATTGAACAAGACTGAAAAAAACAGAGCCAACAAATATTGTTTATTTCAGCAGAACTACAAACCCAGCGTCGTTGTTACTGTTGGGTTTCATTTAGGGGGAGGGAAGAAAAACTAAATTTTCGCGAATTTGTCACAATGAGAGATGAATCAACATGAATCTGCTAATAGAAAAAAAAATATGCCGCGTGGTTTTCCGGGGAGGAATCACAGCATGCAATACCCTTTGGATAGAAATGGAAATATTAAAAATCAATGCATAAGCTTTTAGTGCATCATAAGCTCTTGCAATGTTTAAATCAACAGCACATTTTCACATTCGGCAATTGTCACAGTATACCAGTACATTAGCTATGGAAACCTACTAAGGACGGTAGACATTGCATATTGTATTGGTCACAAGATTTGAAGGGAAATCTATTTCTGAGATAACTACCGTATACACTCAAGTATAAGCCGATTCAAATATAAGCCGAGGAACCTAATTTTACCACAAAACAACCTGGGAAAACATAGACTGAAGTATAAGCTGAGAGTGGTAAATCTCAGAAATAAAAATAGATAATAATAAAATTACATTTTTGAATATTTACATAAAACTGTAATTTAAGATAACACTGTCCAACTCTGACTAAATCATTATTCTCAACTTCTTCAATGTAAATGTGCTTATGTAAACTTTTAATAATAATAATAATAATAATAATAATAATAATAATAGAGTAAAATAATAAATGTAATAATAGAGTAAATTAATAAATGTAATAACAATAATAGAGAAAATTAATAAATGCAATAACAATAACAATGTTAGAATGAAATAATACATGTATTAATAATAATAGAGTAAAATAATAAATGTAATAATAATAAATATAGTAAAATAATAAATGTAATAATAGAGTAAATTAATAAATGTAATAACAATAATAAATAGAGTAAAATAATAAATGCCGTAACAATAATAATATCAGAACAAAATAATAAATGTATTAATAATAATAGAGTAAAATAATAAATGTAATAATAATAATAAATACAGTAAAATAATAAATGTAATAATAGAGTAAATTAATAAATGTAATAATAATAGAGTAAAATAATAAATGCAGTAACAATAATATCAGAGTGAAATAATAAATGTATTAATAATAATAATAATAATAGATTAAAATAAATGTAATAGTAGCAATAATAATGAGTAAAATAATAAATGTAATAATGCCAGTAATAATAAAGGAAAATAATAAATGTACCATATATACTCGAGTATAAGCCGACCCAAATATAAGCCAACCAGGACCCTCACCCGAGTATAAGTCAAGGGGGGCTTTTTCAGTCCTAAAAAAGGGCTGAAAAACCCAGCTTATACTTTTGTATATATGGTATCTACATCTGAACTGGAGATGACTGATGTAAAATGTCATTTTGGAGTCTTTTTACAATGAAAATGACTTTACATGGAGAGAGAAAAACAAACTACAGATGTAGATGCTTCTGTACTATCTATATTACAATAATAAGCCCCATTTCAGGCTGTGCATTCCAATTATCACTTACAATTCTATCATATTTATTCCGTGTACCTTTCTTCCAGACACAAAACACCCGCATCAACACAATTCAATCTCTTTTAAGCCTGCATTCCTGTAGAGTTGATAGTTAATAAATCAGGAGGACAACACACCGGTTTTATAAGGCCGGAACCTATAAAAAGAGTCCGAGTATATAAATTCCGGTTTAAAGAACGGCCATCAAAATCTGTAATAGAAAACGGACGGGCGGCTACCTCTGAGGCCAAAGTGCCTTCATTGAAAGGGAGAAAAAGACGGGGCAAAATTCATTCAAAGGACCCATTTTTATTATTCATTTCTTAAGCAGCTGTAGCACTCAAAGGAGTATTTTGCAATTCTTATTTAAGCACCCCTCTGAGATACCGCACTGATATTTTCCATTTTTAAATTTAAATGGAAGCTTTATTCTGCCACATGGAGACCTCTGCAAATGTTCCTCTATGACGGTGGCGACATCTCCAAGGGCTGGAACTGGGATAGATCAAGACCACGCTTCAAATGTGCATCTAGATCAGTGGTCCGCAACCAGTGGGTCCCCAGGTGTTTTGGACTACAACTCTCCGAAATCCCAGCCAGTTTACCAGCTGTTAGGATTTCTGGAAGTTGAAGGCCAAAACATCTGGGGACCCCAGGTTGAGAACCACTGAGCTAGACCATGTACAGTAGAGTCTCACTTATCCAAGCTAAACGGGCTGGCAGAAGCTTGGATAAGCGAATATCTTGGATAATAAGGAGAGATTAAGGAAAAGCCTATTAAACATCAAATTAAGTTAAGGTTTTACAAATTAAGCGCCAAAACATCATGTTATACAACAAATTTGACAGAAAAAGTAGTTTGATACGCAGTAATGTTATGTTGTAATTACTGAATTTACGAATTTAGCACCAAAATATCATGATGTATTGAAAACATTGACTACAAAAATGGCTTGGATTATCCAGAAGCTTGGATAAGTGAGGCTTGGATAAGTGGGACTCTACTGTATATTCTTCCAACTGTTTTAGAAGACCCAACCTGAAGTGACAACTGCAGCCAAATCTGTAGGAGGTCAAAGGATCCCCAATCTAAATCTAAATCTATCTAATCTAAATCTAAACTAATCTAATCTAAATCTAAACTAATCTAAATCTAAATCTAAATCCATAATAAAAGCAAAAACCCGTATGTGTGTATGTGGCACGGATGTTTGCTCACACAGACAGCCTCCGGCCTCCACAAACAGGCTATAGTTCCCAGGGTTAAGAATCTAGCAAGTCACTCTTTTCCACTGACATTGCAGTTACAGTGAGCGCCATGAACATGCAGCCCAGCCCCTGCCAATGTCCTTCCCAAACACTACGGCCCACCACCCAAGGAAGGCTTTCATTTGGGGACCATTTCATCTTAGACTTTCCTTTTTCTTCCACCACAGGCAGGCATCCCAGGGTTCTCCATTGCTGTGGAATTTGCATGGCCCCGCCCACTGCCCTTTCCTTTCCAATCTCTCTGCATAACAAACAGAGCAGAACTGAGCTGCAACTAAACTTACTGGAGGAGTTTGGGGATTGACTCCACATGGTGGAAGTTGTAGTTCACCCTGCATCAAGTCAGAGCACTGTCACTCCTACTGGGGAATATACAGGAGTTGTAGTTCACCTATAACCAGAACACTATGAACCCAAACAATGATGGCTCTCGGCCAAACTTGCCATGCAGACCCGATATGCCCAGATTTGACTACTGATGGGTTTGGAAGGAAACTGGACTGGAAGTTGAGAAGTAGTAGGTACTGGGATTTATAGTTCACCTGCAATGAATGAGCCTCACACTTGGCACACAGAGCCCCCATAACCAATACAACATATTGGACAAGTTTGGGGAAAAGGGAGTTATAGTTCACCTGCAGCCAGATAAACACTGACCCCCACCGACAATGCACTAGGAGCACACTTTACACAGAGAAGCCTCATGACCTACTGAACATACTGCAGGTATTTGTGGGAAGAGGCCTTGATTTTGGGAGTTGTAGTTCACCTCCATCCAAAGACCACTGAACCCAGCCAATAACAAATCTTGCCACACAGACTGAATATTGCCTCCTGTGGATACTGATAGATATTTCCGGGCAATTGCTCCGGGAATCTGGAAGTTGTAGTAGTTCACCCCCATCCAGAGAGTACTGCAGCACACCTGGTACACACGCCCAAAATGGCCAACTTATAATACTGGCAGGGTTTGGGGGGGATTCAGCCACGATTCTGGGAATTGTAGTTCACCCACTCCAAACAGAATACATAACATTAAAACACAAGTAATACCATTCTCAAATGACCCGGGCATCACCGGGTCCCCAAGCTAGTGCACTATAAATTCTACTCAATCCCAGCCACAATTGCGTTACATACTAGGGTTGTGCACTTCATCTGACTATGAGTGAATCTGAAGGGACCATAAGCCAGAAAATAGTAAACTTTTGACTATCTAGCTTTGCATCTGCATATGCCCCTCCCTTCCTGTGAGCTGGTGCCTTTCTCCAGGAAGTTCCAAGGAGAGAAGAAAGCTCAGAGTAAACAAGTGAGGTCATTGGTATCACTTGTGCCAAGTGGGTGTGGAAGGTGAGGAAGACCCTCAGCCATTGGTCAATTTTAGATAAGCCAAGATATATATTCTTTGTTAACTGCACACATGTTGCGACAGCTATTTGCATGGTACGGACCCACTAAAGTGGGTTCCTACGGCTTATCATCAGCTGTGATAACAATAAAAGGATTATTTTATTGCTCTCTTGGACTTCTCTCCTTTACTTCCCCTCCGGGCCAGTCTCCAACACACCTACACCAGGGATCCCAAAACTTTCTAAACAGGAACCCAGTTCACGGTCCCTCAGACCGTTGTAGGGCTGAACCAGGGGTCCCCAAACTAAGGCCCGGGGGCCGGATGCGGCCCTCTGAGGTCATTTACCTGGCCCCCACCCTCAGTTTTATAATATAATATATTGTATGTACATATAATATTGATAATAATATTATAATGTAATACAATATAACACTAATAATAATACCATATAATAATATTAATTATATATTCTATATTACAAATAATATTACTAATAATAGTACAGTATAGTGGTATAGTTCAATATAGTAATATTTAATGCTAATATTGTGCTATGCTAATAATATAATATATTGTATGTACATATAATTTGTAAGCCACTCTGAGTCCCCTTTGGGGTGAGAAGGGTGTGATACAAATGTAGTAAATAAATAAATATTAAATAAATAAATTTTGGACTTAGACTCGCCCAAAGTCTGAAAGGCACACAACAACAACAACAACAACAACAACAACAACAACAACAATCCTAATTAACTTGACTATCTCATTGGCCAGAAGCAGGACCACACTTCCCATTGGAATCCTGATAAATGTATGTTGGTTAAAATTGTTTTTATTTTTAAATATTGTATTGTTCTTTCATTGTTCTTGTTGTTTTTGTTGCTGTTGTTTTTGCACTACAAATAAGACATGTGCAGTGTGTATCGGAATTTGTTTGTATTTTTTTTTCAAATGATAATCCGGCCCCTCAACAGTCTGAAGGATTGTGGACCGGCCCTCGGCTTAAAAAGTTTGAGGACCCCTGGGCTGAACTATAGTTTTTTTAAAAAAACAAACAAACAAACTATGAACAAATTCCTATGCACACTGAACATACCTTATTTTGAAGTAAAAAAACAAAATGGGAACAAATACAGCCTCAATGTTAATCATAATCATAATAAAAATAATAAAGAGGGTTGGAAGGGACCCCTTGGGCCATTTAGTCCAACCCCCTTCTGCCTTTGTGCACCAAAAGCACTAGCAAAGCACCCCTGACAGATGGCCACCCAGCCTCAATGTTGTTAATAATAATAATAATAATAATAATAATAATAATAATAATAATGACAATGACAATAATAATAATACATCTCACAGTCCTAAACACTTGGGAAGTGTTCAACTTGTGATTTTGTGATACGAAATCCAGCATATAGATCTCATTTGCTGTGTCATATAATAATAATAATAATAATAATAATAATAATAATAACAACAACAACAACAACACACCAGACATCACAGTTATGGAAAAGAACAAGGTTTGGATCATTGATGTTGCCATCCCAGGTGACAGTTGCATTGACGAAAAACAACAGGAAAAACTCAGCCTCTCTCAGGACCTCAAGATTGAACTTCAAAGACTCTGGCAGAAACCAGTGCAGGTGGTCCCGGTGGTGATGGGCACACTGGGTGCCGTGCCAAAAGATCTCAGCCGGCATTTGGAAACAATAGACATTGACAAAATTACAATCTGCCAACTGCAAAAGGCCACCTTACTGGGATCTGCATGCATCATCCGAAAATACATCACACAGTCCTAGATACTTGGGAAGTGTTCGACTTGCGATTTTGTGATATGAAATCCAGCATATCTATCTTGTTTGCTGTGTCATATAATAATAATAATAATAATAATAATAATAATAATAATAATACAGTAGAGTCTCACTTATCCAACATAAATGGGCCGGCAGAACGTTGGATAAGCGAAAATGTTGGATAATCAGGAGGAAAAGCCTATTAAATGTCAAATTACATTATGATTTTACAAATTAAGCACCCAAAACATCATGTTTTACAACAAATTGACAGAAAACCCAGTCCGAAACATGGTAACGTTATGTAGTAATTCATGAATTTATCACCAAAACATTGCAATATACAGTAGAGTCTCGCTTATTCAACGTTCTGGATTATCCAACGCCTTTTTGTAGTCAATGTTTTCAATATATCATGATATTTTGGTGCTAAATTCGTAAATACAGTAATTACTACATAGCATTATTGTGTATTGATTTACTTTTTCTGTCAAATTTGTTGTCTAACATGATGTTTTGGTGCTTAATTTGTAAAATCATAACCTAATTTGATGTTTAATAGGCTTTTCCTTAATCTCTCCTTATTATCTACCATATTTGCTTATCCAACGTTCTGCCGGCCCGTTTATGTTGGATAAGTGAGACTCTACTGTATTGAAAACATTGATTACCCAAACATTGACTGCTAACAAATAGATTACAAATAAAGACAGAATTGCATAAAATGACCTTACAGTAGCAACATTATCAGAAACTAAATCCATAAAAAGTTTCTTGCTGCCTAGAGAAACAACTGTGGATCGGGGCGGGATGCAAACTGCGTTGGATAATCCAGAACGTTGGATAAATGAATGTTGGATAAGTGAGACTCTACTGTATTTTCAGAATATTGGAAACAATTCAGAGTGATGGATCCACAATGATATCTCTGCCTTGAGACTCGGCTTGACCAGTAAGTTTGCTCTACTACACGTAATTCCAGTTTGAAGATAAAGGGAAATGATGCATATGCCATTTGGAGTGTCTTGGGAAAGAAACAAAGAGGCTACTATTTACATGTTTTTAAAACATTATGAAAAAAGACCCCAAAACAAAAGCAATCCTCCAGAGAAAACCAATCGCAAGATACTAAAAAGGAACACTTGTGTTATTCCTAGAGAAACTTTTAAGCATCGCAAACTGGTCTTTGAAAGAAAAGTTTTCAAAAGAACATCTCAAAATCCTATCAGTAACAACACAAGCAATATTTTTTTTAAAAGAGAAGATCGACAAGGGAGAGAAAAATGGAAGGCAAGCCAAGTGAGTAAAGGAAAAACACTATATGGTGCTTGACCACGGATTGGGATTACTGTCTATGTTTTAAGTTATTTTAACTTTTGTAAGATGTGTTATTATATTGTGATTTTATTGTGTTACTGTTTTTATTGATGTAATACTGTTTTGGGCTTGTCCCAGTGTAAGCCGCCCCGAGTCCTTCGGGAGATGGAGCGGAGTATAAATAAAGTTGTTTTTTGTTATTATCATTATTATTATTATTTTATTATGACACAGCAAACAAGATAGATATGCTGGATTTTGTATCACAAAATCACAAGTCGAACACTTCCCAAGAGTCTAGGACTGTGTGATGTATTTTCGGATGATGCGTGCAGATCCCAGTAGGGTGGCCTTTGTTATTGTTGTTATTATTATTATTATTATTATTATTATTATTATTATTATTATTATTATTATTATTATTATTATTTTATTATGACACAGCAAACAAGATAGATATGCTGGATTTTGTATCACAAAATCACAAGTCGAACACTTCCCAAGTGTCTAGGACTGTGTGATGTATTTTCGGATGATGTGTGCAGATCCCAGTAGGGTGGCCTTTGTTATTGTTGTTGTTGTTATTATTATTATTATTATTATTATTATTATTATTATTATTATTTTATTATGACACAGCAAACAAGATAGATATGCTGGATTTTGTATCACAAAATCACAAGTCGAACACTTCCCAAGTGTCTAGGACTGTGTGATGTATTTTCGGATGATGCGTGCAGATCCCAGTAGGGTGGCCTTTGTTATTGTTGTTGTTATTATTATTATTATTATTATTATTATTATTATTATTATTATTATTATTATTATTATTTTATTATGACACAGCAAACAAGATAGATATGCTGGATTTTGTATCACAAAATCACAAGTCGAACACTTCCCAAGTGTCTAGGACTGTGTGATGTATTTTCGGATGATGTGTGCAGATCCCAGTAGGGTGGCCTTTGTTATTGTTGTTGTTGTTATTATTATTATTATTATTATTATTATTATTATTTTATTATGACACAGCAAACAAGATAGATATGCTGGATTTTGTATCACAAAATCACAAGTCGAACACTTCCCAAGTGTCTAGGACTGTGTGATGTATTTTCGGATGATGCGTGCAGATCCCAGTAGGGTGGCCTTTGTTATTGTTGTTGTTATTATTATTATTATTATTATTATTATTATTATTATTATTATTATTATTATTTTATTATGACACAGCAAACAAGATAGATATGCTGGATTTTGTATCACAAAATCACAAGTCGAACACTTCCCAAGTGTCTAGGACTGTGTGATGTATTTTCGGATGATGTGTGCAGATCCCAGTAGGGTGGCCTTTGTTATTGTTGTTGTTGTTATTATTATTATTATTATTATTATTATTATTATTATTATTATTTTATTATGACACAGCAAACAAGATAGATATGCTGGATTTTGTATCACAAAATCACAAGTCGAACACTTCCCAAGTGTCTAGGACTGTGTGATGTATTTTCGGATGATGCGTGCAGATCCCAGTAGGGTGGCCTTTGTTATTGTTGTTATTATTATTATTATTATCATTACAAACATAGAGATTGTGGCAGGGTGGTGCAAGGGTCCGCAGTGGCGCAGTGGGTTAAATCTTTATGTTTGTATAGAGAACAGTAAATAAAGAACAACACTCAGAAAACAGGGGAATTCCAGACAGGAAATTAGCAGGCTCAGCTAACACCTCCCAACAAAGGATTCCCCCAGGCAGGAAGCAGCCAGGCTCTGAAGCTGCAAGTCTATCAAGCTGGCCAATTGTAACATTCACACTTGCCTCCAACAGACAAGAGTTATTTCTCCCATCCTGGATATTCCACAGATATATAAACCCCATTTGCCTAGTTTCCAACAGACCTCACAACCTCTGAGGATGCCTGCCATAGATGTGGATAAAACATCAGGAGAGAATGCTTCTGAAACATGACCATACAGCTTAGAAAATTCACAGCAAACCAAATAATATTATTGACATAATATTATGACGATGCACCAGAAGAAAACGTGATTGTATTTCAATAAACGCTGATTTTTGTACATGAATACATGTAGATTGTTGTACATGGAAAAATAAGGAATCCTCTTGAAAAATTAATCCTAATGTGTCTTTTGGAGGAATGTGGGTGAAACGTCAGGAGAGAATGCTTCTGGAACATGGCCATACAGCCCAGAAAACTCACATCAACCGAACAAATGATTTCCTTGCAAATCTAATACAGTAGAGTCTCACTTATCCAAGCCTCGCTTATCCAAGCCTCTGGATAATCCAAGCGATTTTTGTAGTCAATGTTTTCAATATATCATGATATTATGGTGCCAAATTCGTAAATACAGTAATTACAACATAGCATTACGGCATACTGAACTACTTTTTCTGTCAAATTTGTGGTGCTTAATTTGTAAAATCATAACCTACTTTGATGTGTAATAGGCTTTTCCTTAATCCCTTCTTATTATCCAACATATTTGCTTATCCAACGTTCTGCAGGCCTGTTTATGTTGGATAAGTGAGACTCTACTATATATAGTCCCTTGCTTTCCAAACATCACCGATGTTTTTCTTTAAGGCTTAATGCTGCTAGCAATCAACCTTTGTTCATCTATATATATAAAAGAGTGATGGAATCACGGCAGCGGACAAAACAACAAAACTAAACACCCCACAACCTTGAAAATTGACAGCACAATCCCTCATCCACGCCTCTGGGTTGATACAACAAAAAGAAAAGAAAAATAAAGTCCTAATTAGAGGGAGAGGAGTAATTGTTTTTATCCAATTGCTGCCAGTTAGAAGGCTAAGTTCCGCCCACTTGGTCTCCTAGCAACCCACTCAGCCCAGGGGACAGGCAGAGTTAGGCCTCACTTAGGCCTCTTCCACACTGCCTATAAAATACAGATTATACTATTTTAACTAGATTATATGGCAGTGTAGACTCAAGGCCCTTCCACACAGCTATATAACCCATTTATAATGAACTTAATGTAAGGTAAAACCTTTACCCTTGACCTTAACTACCACCAATTCCTCAATACTTTATTTCCCATACCACCATACTTCGCCACAGCAACGCGTGGCCGGGCACAGCTAGTAATGTTATATTTCAATTTAACAGTACATGGGATCTATCTACCTTGATTAGCTAAAATAGAAAGCAAAATTAATACAAAAAGTGTGAGAAATACATGCATGCGTTTTTGCATGTGATAGTATGTTGGTAGGATGCAGTTTTCCAATTCCGTCTCCACAATGGGCTGGAGAACAAGACAGTAATACATAAACACTGGAAAAAAGGAAAAGGAATAAAAATGGTCCAGCACATTGTTAATGGCGTTGGCTTCCTAAGACTTGCAACTTAATAAAATTGATCTCGCGGCAGTACTGTAATGAAGAACAGTAGGACAAGGCTACCCTTGAACCGGGGAAAATTGTATATTGTTACCTCCTTGTGACCTCCTAGTGTTACGGCCATTCTAACCTCTCCAGACTGTCATTTGTATGAATTTGACAGCAGATGGGACAGAAGAGCAACAGAGTCAGGGAAAGAAGGGCTGAAAAGCCTTTCTCAGATAGATCTGTTTCAAAGATGTCAAAATGGCAACAACACTGGGAGTGTTTCGATGTTTCCACTGAAATATTCACTATTCGACACACATTTTGGTGTCTCACGTTAGACCTCTTTCTGGGTAATGGACCGGGCTGTGCCGCAGCTGGTTAGTAGCCAGCTGCAATAAATCACTACTGACCGAGGTCATGAGTTCAAAGCCAGCCTGGGTCGGAGTAAGCTCCCGACCATTAATAGTTTAGCTTGCTGTTGACCTATGCAGCCCGAAAGACAGTTGCATCTGTCGAGTAGAAAATGTAGGTACCACTTTATGCGGGGAGGCTAATTTAACTACCGTATATACTCAAGTATAAGCCATAAGCCGAGGCACCTAATTTTACTACAAAAAAACTGGGAAAACATTGACTCCAGTATAAGCCGAGATAGCAATAAATTTACCATATATACTCGAGTATAAGCCGACCCGAATATAAGCTGAGGCACCTAATTTTACCACAAAAAACCTGGGAAAACATTGACTCCAGTATAAGCCGAGGGTGGTAAATTTCAGAAATAAAAATAGATGCCAATAAAATGACATTAATTGAGGCATCAGTAGGTTAAATGTTTTTGAATATTTACAAAGCTCAAATTTAAGATAAGACTGTCCAACTCTGATCAAATCATTATTCTCATCTTCTTCAGTGTAAATGTGCTTATGTAGCCTTTTAATAATAATCGAGTAAAATAATACATGTAATAATAATAAATACAGAAAAATAATACATAAATAGAGTAAAATAATAAATGCAATAATAATAAGATCAGAGTGAAATAATAAATGTATTATTATTATTATTATTATTATTATTATTATTAATAATAATAGAGTAAAATAAATGTAATAGTAGCAACAATAATAGAGAAAAATAATAAATGTAATAACAATAATAATAATTTCCTGCCAAAGCGGTACCTATTTATCTACTCACATTTGTATGTACAGTAGAGTCTCACTTATCCAACATCATAAACAGGCCAGCAGAATGTTGGATAAGTGAAAATGTTGGATAGTAAGGAGGGCTGAAGGAAAAGCCTATTAAACGTCAAATTACGTTATGATTTTACAAATTAAGCACCAAAACATCATGTTTTACAACAGAAAAAGCAGGTCAGTACAAGGTGTAGTAATTACTGTATTTACAATTCAGCACCAAAATATCACAATGTATTCAAAACATTGACTACAAAAACAGTGGCTACTAACAAATTGACTACAAATAAAGATAGAATTGTATAAAATGAATTTATAGTAATAACATTGTCGGAAGTTAAATCCGTAAAAAGTTCAGTCCTTGCTGACTAGAGAAACAGCTATGGATCCGGGCGGGAGGCAGACTGCGTTGGATAATCCTGAACATTGGATAAGCGAATGTTGGATAAGTGAGACTCTACTGTATTCGAACTGCTAGGTTGGCAGGAGCTAGGACTGACAATGGGAGCTCACTCTGTCCCGCGGATTTGAACTGCCAACCTTCAGGTCAGAAGTTCAGCAGCACATGGGTTTAACGCATTGCGCCACCACAGTCGCTACAAATCTCCTCTGAACTCATCTTGCCAAGAAAAACTTTTTGGATAGTGAATTTCCTGCACCTTTTATATTTCTACATAGGTTTTAAAAAAGCAGCTTTGAAGGAGGCTTTCTATGTGTTTACAGAGGTACACACGCATGCCTCCTTCCTCAATTATCACATCTTCCATTCAAATTACGATACTGCTTTAATAAGTAAGTAGAAATCCTCACTAAATGCCGCTAATTTTTTCACATCCATCAAACCGCAAGTCATTTTATTTCCATTACAACCAAAATCTCCTACAGGAGCACTCCTATTAAGTTTCTTCATTTTCACCACCAGTAAACTGTTATTTTTAAACACCATTTTTCTTCCCTCGCTGCTTAAGGACTGGGAAGTATTTTTAATGTCCTTGTTGTTAGTCTTTCTTTCTTTTTATGTCATTTTTGAAAGGTTATTAAAAATGTGAAATCATACAGAGCTATAACACTGGAGGTAAATTCATCACCAACTTTTGCCAAACATTAGCATTTGCTTTTAGTGTCCCTTTTAAGCTTTATTTTCCTCAGGAAGAAAAGGGGGAGGGAAGGAACCTGCTTACAATTACTGCTTATGCGCTCCCCAAACACTTATGTTACTAAAGTGCGAAATGTCTTCTAAACACAAAGACGGATCTGGGAAGTAATTACAAAAATGCATTCAGGGGCAATAATTCTATATTAACTGTCAGCAGTATGCATCTCCTGAAAAGGCACTTGTTATGAAGGAATTATGTGTGCGGCAGGCAAAGGCACCAAAGGCAAAGGAAAATTGCAAAGACGCATCAAAGCGGAGACTCCAGCTCCCTCATCAAGGGTCAGTTTATGTTTAAATCATTACCTTGAAGTCAAGCCAATGTCTGCTCCAAAGTCTGTTCGGAGATGTTAACATGCAGACAGATTCACAAAACTTGCATTTCGGAGATGGATTTAATTCTTTGAAAACATTATTGACTAGTGCCACATATGTACAAGGGTTGAATGAAATGTAATCCAACTTGGGTTTGGATGGGAATATTTTCCTAGACGACACAGCCGGACTAGATCCCTTCCAGTCCGGCTTCCGTGCGGGGCATGGGACAGAGACTGTGTTGGTTTCCATCACTGATCATTTTTGATGCCAGCTTGACCAGGGTGGGTCGGTGCTGCTTGTATTATTGGATCTCACAGCAGCATTTGACACAGTCAATTACAATCTTTTGACCCACCGCCTTGCCGTTGCTGGAGTCAGAGGGACAGCTTTAAATTGGCTGGCCTCCTTTCTGTTAATGTGGGATTTGTGTATTGATAGTGTTTAAATGAAATTTGTGTCTTGGTTTGTATTGCATACTGATTGCATCATCCAGAGTGTACTATAGTCTGGAAAGAGTTAATTACCGAGAAGCTGTGATGGCCTTGATGTGTGGCTGGAACTGGGGAGTGTCCAGACACAAGTGTTTGTGCATTACGGATTACATCAGTTCAGTTCAGTTCTGTTCTGTTCTGCTGTCTGTTGAGAAGTCCAGTCCTATGTTTGTCTGCAAGTCTGTTTGTCTTTATTACTGCTTTCAGTAAAACTTGTATATAGTTTTACCATCGTATCTGATGTTTCTTCGTTCTGCACTCCACTGATTTCATACAACTACTGCTGCGCTGCTAATTACTCTGACATTTCTTCACAACTGTGGACAGCGAATGGAGAGGGGAGGCTTGGTTTCTGAAAGGTCCCCTCTACTTTGTGGGGTTCCTCAGGGGGCCATTCTCTCCCCTCTGTTGTTTAACATCTATATGCAACCACTTGCTCAGCTGGTTCGAGATTTCAGGCTCGAGTGTTACCAATACACTGATGACACTCAACTTGTGTAGAAGATGGAGGGCCGACCGGATGCTGTACCCGATAATTTTCATCAGTGCCTCGAGGCCGTTACTGGATGGTTGCGTGCCAGCAGGTTGAGGGTGAATCCAGCAAAGACGGAGATCCTATGGCTAGGTCGACCAGACAATGGGGATATCCAGTTGCCAACCCTGGATGGCGAAGCGCTACGTCCGTCTCCACTGGTAAAGAGTCTGGGAGTCCTCTTGGACCCTTTACTGACGATGGAGGCCCAGGTCTCCGCCATTAGCAAAACCGCCTTTTTTCATCTTCGGCAGGCTAGACGGCTGGGCCCCTATCTGTCTAGGGACGACCTAGCTACAGTGATCCAAGCTACGGTCATCTCAAGACTGGACTACTGTAACACCCTCTACATTGGCCTTCCTGTGTCAGTGATCAGGAAGCTCAAATTGGTATAAAATGCAGCTGCTCAGCTTCTTGCGGGAGTCCCAATGAGATGACACATAACACCAATCTTACTGCAGCTGCAATGGTTACCAATTGAGCACCGGATCACTTTCAAAGTGATGGTACTTACCTTTAAGGCCTTACATGGTCTGGGGCCAATGTACCTGAGGGACCACCTCACCCCCTATCAACCCCAGAGATCCCTCCGTTCTGAGGACCAAGATCTACTGGAAGTTCCCAGTTTTAAGACATTGTGTCTAACAACAACCAGACGCAGAGCCTTTACAGCATTGGCGCCATCACTCTGGAACACTCTGCCACCTGAAGTCCATGCCTTATGGGACTTATCAGCCTTTCGTAGGGCATGTAAGACACACCTGTTTCGGCAGGCTTTTGATTTCTGTTACTGCTATTTTTAAATTGTTTTAGATTTTAGCCTGTTCTTGTAAGCTGCCCCGAGCCCTAGGGAAGTGGCGGCATATAAGTTTGAATAATAAATAAATAAATAAATAAAAATGCAGAAATAATTCTTAGAATGTGCTCCTTAATTACTACTATTCAATTTTCCACATAATCACCAGACAATTGGATACATTTCTGCCAACGATGAACAAGTTTTCTGAATCTGTCACGGAAGAAGTCCACACTCTGTTTCTGCAACCGGCGTCTCACAGTCCTCATCGTGCACGGATCTTCCAATAGCCAAGCAAAGCAATCATGTGATCCACACATTCTTGTGAAATGCTGATGCTTGAAATTTCTCTCTAATTGATACGACGATTGTCCTGAATCAATCTGTCAACCTTTTGCTTGTGAAACTTGGTGGTTGCTGTCACAAGACGTCCAACTGTGTTTGTCACTCAAGTCAGATGTTCGCACCTCAACATCTTTAAACTTACTCGCCCAACAACACACAGTACTCACAATGACTGCACATTGCTTAATTCGCATTGCCTGTGCAGGGTTCCATACTTCGCACTTTAACAACACAACCGTTCAATGTTAAGGCTTCCCGCCAAATGGAACTACACAGGGTTCCATACTTTGCACTTTAACAACACAACCGTTCAATGCTAAGGCTTCCAGCCAAATGGAACTACACAGGGTTCCATACGTCGCACTTTAACAACACAACCGTTCAATGCTAAGGCTTCCCGCCAAATGGAACTACACAAGGTTCCATACTTCACACTTTAACAACACAACCGTTCAATGCTAAGGCTTCCCGCCAAATGGAACTGCGCAGGGTTCCATACGTCGCACTTTAACAACACAACCGTTCAATGCTAAGGCTTCCCGCCAAATGGAACTGCGCAGGGTTCCATACTTCGCACGTTAACAACACAACCATTCAATGCTAAGGCTTCCCGCCAAATGGAACTGTAGAGGAGAGTCTACTGAACAAGCCAGTACCTGCCGCAGACCAGGACTGCCATCTGTTTAGGTGTTACAAAGGTGGAGGTATTACTTTTCATTCAACCCCAGATTGTTGTGGCACTATATTGAAGAAATGCACCATCCATTTGCATTTTTAAAAAAAACCAGCTCGATTTCATTTGAAGGAGAAGCTTGGCTTGGAGTCTGAGCGATGTGATGGGGGAAAAGAGTGGATGGAACATTGCAAAATGCAAGAGCCCTGTGTTTCCTTTCTTGAATTACTTTTGTGGGGTTCGCCACGGGATTTCCTGACTTCCGTTGCCTTCCTTGCACAGTTCTCTGAAGATGGGGTCCGTCGGGAAATGGTTTTTCCTGGCATCACATCCATGGAAAAAAAAACACAGAGGAAGGGGAGGGAGCGACGGGGAGCGTCAACAGGAAAACGTCTCCGAGAAGGTGAAAGAAAAGACTTTTCTCTGTGTAATCTCTTCTCTCCCAAGGCGTCGCTGCATATTATGTTTCTTTGTAGAATCGCGCTCTTGAGTGTGGATTTTCCTAATTGTCGGTATCAAAAAAAAACACTAAATGCAAATTTAATAATTTAAGGCCCAACATTGGGTCTTGACGTCCCTTGCAAAGAAACTTACTCCTTTTCTTGAAGTGAGTAATCTATTGTTCGCATTGACAACATTCGCAGCATTGTTACTTCTTTGGTGTACCTTGCCTGGCGCATGTGGGGAATGAAGATACAAAAATGAACCAAATTAGGGTTAATTAGAAGGCCTCCCAAATAGCTCGTGCTTCATCAGCAGTAGAACAGCATGTAAATAAATTTAATTCTCTTCTCCGCACCAATTGAACCCTCCTCAAGCTTAATTACAGTAGCGGCAGTGTCGTTCTCTTTCTATGTGCCCGGTCCCATGTTCATTAGCAGAAGGCAGTCATTATTAGCTCTGTCAGGAAAATGGTATTATGAACAGTCCTGGTCCCAACCTTTTGCAGGTGTCTTCTTGAGTAAGCAAACTCTAGGAACTTTGGAGCAAATTATGGAGCCAAATTAAGCATCTTTGGAGCATCAGGGAGTACCCTGGCAAATCAAAACATTTATTAATGAACTAGCTTGGGGACCCGGCGGTGCCCGGGTTATTGGAAAAAGGCATTACAGTAGAGTCTCACTTATCCAACATTCGCTTATCCAACGTTCTGGATTATCCAACGCAGTCTGCCATTTATTTATTTATTTATTTATTTATTACAACATTTATATCCCCGCCGAGAGGGGACTCAGGGCGGCTTACAATAATCACACATATAAAAATTATACAATACACTATAAATCAATATAAAAATTATAACTTACGTCAACATTCATAAAAACATTCTAAAGTACATTCTAAAATAGGCGTGTTCAAATTCAAAGGACTGGGTCTGTCGATTGAGTTCCAATTAGTGCTGCTAATTGTTAGTTGTCAATGTTTTTGTAGTCAATGTTTTCAATACATCGTGATGTTTTGGTACTAAATTCGTAAATACTGTAATTACTACGTAGCATTACTGCCTATTGAACTACGTTTTCTGCCAAATTTGTTGTTAAACATGATGTTTTGGTGCTTAATTTGTAAAATCATAACCTAATTTGATGTTTAATAGGCTTTTCCTTAATCCCTCCTTATTATCCAACATATTCGCTTTTCCAACATTCTGCCGGCCCGTTTATGTTGGATAAGTGAGACTCTACTGTATTTGTATTTGAATGTTAGGTATTCTCAGTTTAGAGTGGGTGAACTACAATTCCCAGAATCGTGGCTCAATCCTCCTCAAACCCGCCAGTATTCAAAGTTGACCATTTCGGGTCTGTGTACCAAGTGTGGTCCAGATCTGTCATTGGCTGGTGCTCTCTGGATGGGGGTGAACTACTACAATTCCCAGATTCCTGGGGCAATTGTCCCAAAACATCTGCCAGTATCCACAGCAGGCAATGTTCAGTCTGTGTGTCAAGTTTGGTCCAGATCCGTCATTGGCTGGGTTCAGTGGTCTTTGGCTGCAGGTGAACTACAACTCCCAAAATCAAGGCCCATTTCCACAAATCCCTGCAGTATGTTCAGTTGATAATGAGGCTTCTCTGTGTGAAGTTTGGTCCCGGTCCATTGTCGGTGGGGTCCTGTTTCTCTGGATGCAGGAGAACCATAACTCCCTTTGCCCCAAACTTATCCAATATGTTATGTTGGTTATGGGGGCTCTGTGTGGTCCTGGTCCATCATCGGTGGGGTTCAAAGTGCTCATTAATTGCAGGAGAACTATAAATCCCAGTACCTACGACTCCCAAATGTCCAGGCCAATTGCCCTCCAAACCCACCAGTATTCAAATCTGGGCATATCAGGTATTCATGGCAAGTGTAGTCCAGACCCATCATTGTTTGGGTTCATAGCGTTCTAGGTGTAGGTGAACTACAACTCCTCTAAATTCCGCAGTAGGAGTCACAGTGCTCTGACTTGATGCAGGGTGAACGACAACTTCCACCATGTGGAGTCAATCCCTAAACTCCTTAGTTGCAGCTTAGTTCTGCTCTGTTTGTTATGCAGACAGATTTGAATGGGAAGGGCAATGGGAGGGGTCATGCAAATTCCACAGCAATGGAGAACCCTGGGATGCCTGCCTGTGGTGGAGGGAAATGCAAAATCCAGGATGAAATAGTCCCCAAATGAAAGCATTCCTTGGGTGATGGGCAGTAGTGTTTGGGGTTGGGCTACATGTAGTTTGTGGAGCTCGCTGTAACCGCAATGTCAGTGGAAGGGAGTGACTTGTAGGCCTTTAGCTTCCCTCCCATACCACTCTATTATCTTTCCCACTGTAAATCATCGCCTCCTCCTGAGAAAAATTTACAATATCACAAAGGACAACCACCTCACCCACTTCATAGGAAATCTGCTACAAAACAGGAGCTTTTTTGTTGAATTCCAGGGCCAGGGAAGCAGATGGCGAAAACAGAAGAACAGCATGTTTCAGGAGAACATGTGTGCTCCCCATCAATGTTTAACATCTACATAAATGACCAGCCACTGCCAGAAGGAACAGAGAGTTTCATCTATGAGACGATCGTGCCATCACCGCCCAAGCAGAGAGCTTTGAAATGGTTGAACAGAAGCTATCTGAAGCTTTAGGTGCTCTTACTGCCTATTACAGGGAAAACCAGCTGATCCCTAATCCATCCAAAACACAGACATGTGCTCTTCACCTTAAGAATAGACAAGCATCTCGAGCTCTGAGGATGACCTGGGAAGGAATCCTATTTAGTATAATGCCAAGTAGTTGTTGTTGTTGCTGTTGTTCTGTGTTTTTCTTTATGTTTTCAAATACATTACAACTTGTACCCTCGCTTCACTTCTGACATGATAAATAAATAAATCTTTCCCACTGCCGAAAACACTGTTCTCTCTTCAAACTCCTTCCTATCATGAATCACATCAATTGCTCACTGGAAGAAAAATGTATGGCTTACATAGCCTTCCTAAGTTTTATCTTTTTTTCCCCTTCCTACCTTATGAACAGAATGACAAACAATACCCTGCAAATGCTGCACATAAAATCTGACAGCAGTGGAAAGAATGACTAGCTTTGCTGCTTTGGAAAAAAAACAAAACAATCACGCTCCTTTATTGTCACTTTACAGTCAAATTGCATTAGCAAGGAGTAAGTATCAATAAATGGAAGTAGCTCATCTTTATCGGTCATAAATTGCTGGCAATACTTAAGAATACGCAAAATGAAAGCACAACTCACTGTAAGCACATTGTTCGGCAATAAGCATGAATGCTGCTCTGCCATGTATTCCTTTCCGTTCTCAATGAATCTTATTTACAGAAGGATTCGAAGTAAATGATCTAGGTTTCACGCAAAATCACGTTTTACTTTTCCTGGACTAAGAAAACCCTACAAAATTCAAGGGATCACCATAAATCGAAAAATGATTTAAAGGTCCATATACACAACTTCAACAAGTCCCATTCACAGGTCTATTTTGATAGGATAATGGTTGTGTGGGAAGTTTGGGGTTCAAGGGGCTCTGTGATTGTAGGTGAACTATAAATCCCAGTAACTACAACTCCCAAATGCCAGGGTCTATTTTCCTCAAGCTCCACCAGTGTTCACATTTGGGCATATTGAGTATTCGTGCCAATTTTGGTCCAGATCCATCATTGTTTGGAATCCACAGTGCTCTCTGGTTGTAGGTGAACTACAACTCCCAAACTCAAGGTCAATGCCCACCAAACCCTTCCAGTATTTCCTGTAGGTCATGGGAGTTCTGTGTGCCAAGTTTGGTTCAATTCCATCATTGGTGGAGTTCGGAATGCTCTTTGACTGTAGGTAAACTATAAATCCCAGCAACTACAATTCCCAAATGCCAAGGTCTGTTTTCCCCAAACTCCACCAGTGTTCAAATTTGGGCACATTGAGTATTTGTGCCCACTTTGGTCCAGACCCATTATTGTTTGGAGTCCACAGTGCTCTCTGTATGTAGGTGAACTACAACTCCCAAACCTAAGATCAATGCCTACCAAAGCCTTGCAATATTTTCTGTTGGTCATGAGAGTTCTGTGTTCCAATTTTGGTTCAGTTCCATCATTGATGGAGTTGAGAATGCTCTTTGATTGTAGGTGAACTATAAATCCCAGCAACTACAACTCCCAAATGACAAGACCAATCCCCACCGAACCCCACCAGTATTCAAATTTGGGCATATTGGGTATTTGTGCCAAATTTGGTCGAGTGAACAAAAATACATCCTGCATATTAGATATTTACATCACGATTCATACAGTTAGGAAATAGCAACAAAAATAATTTTATTATAACTGTATAAGTGTAATCTCAATTTGCTTCTGACATGATAGATAAATAAATAAACAGCAGGATCAGCTCTGGTTAGTACTTGGATGGAGACCACCAATGAATCCTGGTGCTCCTCTGAACAATAAGCGGGCAGAAAAATGCTTCTGTGTAGTCTTTAGCTGTCTGCCATTAGGTTAAATTTGCCTAGAAAGAAGAATACTAACTCATTTATGTGCTGGTAGGGATCAATACTTAATCGATACAGCTATAGCAGTATGTATCCAGAATGGATGTCCAAACGTAGCTTGACCTTGCCAATAGTGAGTGCAAACCACTGGAGACTGCTTTAAAACAAAACAAATGCAAAATCGTTAATTTCCAAACTCATCTAGAGATAAAGAAGCAGCAATTCGTTGCTCCAGTCTTGTAGTTAATTTATCTACAAATGGGAACCTGAGATGTGAGCTGTACTCACATTTCTTTTCATAAAGGGACATGTGAGCATGTGCGTGTGTTTTCTAAACCCTGTTCTCAAGTCTTGGCCTCCCTAATATCCCTGTTTACCCCACTATAAATCATCTACTGCAGCCTAATCTCTTAATTTATTTTCGCTCACGGAATGACTTTCTCAGCCATCGCAGTAGAAGGATAGCGACAGGCAGGGCCAAATCGAAAGGAGTGCGGCTTGAACGATCTGGAAGACTCGTTCTGCCGATGCAACAAGAATACTGGGATGTTTGCCAATCTCTTCCACGGCTGAAGTCCGGACGCAAGGTTATGCTTTGCTTAGCAAATTACAGGATAGCCCTATTCAAGTGTAACAGAAAGTAGGGATGTGCACAATATGTTTCCTTCGTTTTCTTCGTGTATTCGTTTTGTGTCGACTGCTCATCTACATTAAACAAATGACAACATTTTCGTAGGAAACGAGAGGAGACACTAAAATGAAAGCCGCACAGTCATCGTGCTCTCTTTCGTTTTTCTTTCGTTTCGGCCACGTAACAATAAGCAGGTACTGACAGAAGCCTGCTTTCCCATTACAGCTGATATGTACCAATGGGTGTTAACAACAACAACAACAACAACAACAACAACAGTTATTCTGGGGCCCTAAGCTGAGTCTGAGAGAGGTCTGCTTCCCCATGACATTTGATGTATGCCAATGGGTGTTAATAATTGTTATTATATTAATAACAATAATTATTCTGGGACCCTAAGTTGAGTCTGAGAGAGGTCTGCTTCCCCATGACAACTGATATGTGCCAATGGGTGTTAATAATAGTAATAATAATAATAATAATAATAATAATAATAATTACTCTGGGATCCTAAGCTGGGTCTGGGAGAGGTCTGCTTCCCCATGACATCTGATGTGTGCCAATGGGTGTTAATAATATCATTAATATTCATAACAATAGTTATTCTGGGACCATAAGCTGAGTCTGAGAGAGGAGGGCTTCCCCATGACATCTGATATGTGCCAATGGGTGTTAGTATTATTATTAATAACAATAGTTATTCTGGGACCCTAAGCTGAGTCTGAAAGAGGTCTGCTTCCCCATGACAACTGATCTGTGCCAATGGGTGTTAATAATAATAATAGTACTCTGATGAAGACCCAAACGTTTTAAAAGTTGGTGGGCTAAAAGGGGTCAATGATCCGAAAACTTTCAGGTTTTTTCGTAAGCAAGATGAAAATTCTATTCGTATATTCGTTTTCGGAAACGGGGACAAATACAAAACTGATACAAAATGAATGAAACTAAACAAAACGAACAGCGATTCTATACAAATGCACACCACTGATAGAAAGCTGTGGTATAATGTCAGGGTTAGACAAATTGCGGACTTCCAAATGTCGGATTGCAACTTCCACCCCTAGGCAGCACGACCAATGGCGAGGGATGATGGGCAATCCAAGAAGATGAGAAGGAGCACAGTTTGCCTTGTATGGATAATGTGAATGGTTCCATGATATGAACAAACAGTCTCAAGCTCTAAGTCCTGACCTTAACCACAGGACAGCATTACTAGCAGCCTACACACAACAGCCATAATGGGTAAGACCAAAAGCAGTGTTCTTTCACGGTGACATCAAACTTGTGGTTCTCCAGATGTTTTGGACTTCAGCTCACAAAATTCCTGGCCATTGGACAAGCTGGCTAGGGTTTCTAGGAGTTGGAGTCCCAAACATCTGGAGGGCCACACATTTGACACCTCTGATCCAACTCAATACTGTCCGTTCTCACCTTCACCATACGTCTGGTGATCTCCAGATGAACTATGGACATCTCCCATCATCACCAACTAGCATAGCCATTGGTTGAGGAGCAATCGCAAGATCTGAAGTCAACACACATTTTCCTCAGGTTTGGAAGGCTCTTCTACACCAACTAGTAGTGAGTCTCTGGGGCTTCTGGTTGGACCAGTTTCCCAAATCTAAGTAGGAGACAGCCAGTGGTTGAAGCTGGAGTAGACCCTTGGTAACTGCAAAAGTCATTGCACAATGAGGCATACGGTGGGGAAGGAAAAACAGCTGCCGAAATTAAGCCATCAGGAGATAACCAAGCTTTATTTGGATATCCTGTCAATGCAGAGACCCTTTCTTAGGTTACATTTTCAATTGCTTTTTTGTCTGGTTCTGCTGGAAAATGACCTCAGCAATGGGAGATTATCCCAGTCTATTCAATCTTACTACTGGGAATGGTTTCCTAATGCTCAGCCTAAGCTTTCTTACGCTTTGGTTCATCTCATTATTGCGAATTGTGCTCCCTTGTGCTTTCCTAGAACAACAGATCTAATTTGTATCCAAAAAACACCTACGGTTTTCATCTGAACTCATCCCTTTTCTTGGCCACTATGCTATAGGAAAACTATAAAAATGGACCTTTTTTCCTCCCTCCATAAATCCAGATGCTGTTAAAGAAAGAGGGAGAAGAGACATCCTGTCTTTGTAAGCCATGCTAATAACTGACCTCTCAGAGAGACACGTATCTTCTAGAACAACGTTTCTCCACCTGGGGGTCGGGACCCCTGGGTGGGGGTCATGAGGGGGTGTTTCTAGTTTTTAGTGCAGTTTTCTTGTACTGATTCTTTGTCTGCTGTGTTTATTATTATTATTATTATTATTATTATTATTATTATTATTATTATTATTATTATTATTATTATTATGTTGATCATGGGAATTCTGTGTGCCAAGTTTGGTTCAATTCCATCATTGGAGGAGTTCAAAAAGCTCTTTGATTGTAAGTGAACTATAAATCCCAGCAACTACAACTCCCAAATGACAAAATCAATCCCCCAAGCCTGAAACCTACTAATGTTATCCATTATGATAAGATTTCATAGCTAGTTCAGGTAACTAGGTATGTGAACGATTAGCGTCTCTTGGAATTATTCTTCACGGCATGGCACATTACCGAATGGCTGAGTCTTCCAACTAGGATTCATTGTTTACAGTCCTTTCCAAGGTAATAGACTGCATCACTGCATCGAAAGAACACGCCAGATGACGGTTCATTTTGAAGGAAAGTTTTGCTCCCTCAGCAGGCTGCGAATACCTCTAGAACCGCACCACCAGGGATGCTGAAAATCGATTTACGGGACGTCTGTTTCCATGACAGATGTGAGCCCGGCGAAGCACCACCGTACCGCATGCAGCTGTGGGGTCTGAAAGAGCCACATCTGAAGAATTTAATTTTTCATAGTTTTCCATGTCCTTAAGGTGATGCGGCCACAGGATGTCAGTCTCTAACAGAACACAGAGCCCAGGGGACCTTCTGTCACTCCGGCTAACAGCTTAGTTGTTCAAAAGAAAAACATTCCACTTTCTGCTGGGCTTGTCCAGATATGAACCGAAACTCAGTCACAGGAAGTAATCTTCTCTTACAGGCAAAAGGCAAGCTCCCTCCAGAGTCCTTGAAGTGTGTGATGAAGGCAAGGTTTACATCTCTCTTCCAGTACAAAGATGTTCTTTTTTTTTTTTAAAAAAAAAAGATAAATAAATAGACACCTCTTGCAATATTATTCCACAACTGGCCTTGTTCCCTAAAATGCACAATTCCTGAAATAACAAAGGAAAGCAAACCTCTTGTACGCGGAGCTCCAAAAGGTTATGGCCAAATAAGAAATCATCTTTTTCCTATTTTCTGAAATATATTCTCATAAGAACACAGTTCAACAACAAAAACATTTATGTCACTTTGCAACAGAACACAAATTCCGACTAAGGGTGCATCGACACCAGTGTTTCTCAGCCAGCTTACCAGCTGTTAGTTTGGTCAAAGAACATCAAGTATAATGTTTAGAATTGTATCTGGGAGCACCTGAAATTGAGGATATAGCACACATATTATCTATCTATATATTTAAAAGGGTAATGAAATTTCGGCCTAAGACAAAACAACAAAACTACACATCCCAGAAACACTAAACTTGGCAGCACAGCCCCTCATCCATGCCTCTACGTTCATACAACAAAAAGAAAAGAAAAATAAAGTCCTATTTAGAGGGAGAGGAATAATTGTTTTTATCCAATTGCTGCCAGTTAAAAGGCTAAGCTCCGCCCACTTGGTCTCCTAGCAACCCACTTAGTCCAGGGGGCAGGCAGAGTTAGACCTCACTTAGGCTTATAAAATACAGATTATCAGATTTGAACTGGATTATATGGCAGTGTAGACTCAAGGCCCTTCCACACAGCTATATAACCCATTTATAATATTATATTATCAGCTTTGAACTGGATTATCTTGACTCCACACTGCCATATAATCCACTTCAGTGTGCAGTCGGACACAACTGGACTTAATGTCAGGAGAAAACCTTTACCCTTTACCTTAACTACCACCAATTCAATACTTTATTTCCCATACCACCATACTTTGCCACAGCAACGCGTGGCTGGGCACAGCTAGTATATATATATAAATGTAATGTACATTTGTAGGACTGAGTAAACAACAAAACCACTGAACCAAATCACACCAAATTTGACCATAATACACCAACATATCCAAGGTACGTCCTTCACTCAACCCTCCCCCCCAAAAAAACCAGATTGACCTAGGTATAACACAGCCAGGCATTGAAGCTGCAAGGCTATTCAGTGCAATTTAATCAGACCAACAAAGGATTAACCTTGGTAGAAGGTGGCCAGGCTTTGAAGCAGCGATACTACTCTGTACTATTGAAGCTGACCAACCAAAGATTCCCCTAGGTAGCAAGCAGCCAGGCTTTATAATAATATAATAATACAGTAGAGTCTCACTTATCCAACATAAACGGGCCGGCAGAATGTTGGATAAGCGAATATGTTGGATAATAAGGAGGGATTAAAGAAAAGCCTATTAAACTTCAAATTAGGTTATGATTTTACAAATTAAGCACCAAAACATCATGTTATACAACAAATTTGACAGAAAAAGTAGTTCAATATGCAGTAATGCTATGTAGTAGTTACTGTATTTACGAATTTAGCACCAAAATATCATGATGTATTGAAAACATTGACTACAAAAATGCGTTGGATAATCCAGAACGTTGGATAAGCGAGTGTTGAATAAGTGAGACTCTACTGTAATACTTCATTCTTATATCCCGCCCCATCTCCCCAAGGTGACTCAGGGCGGCTTACAAAGGGACCATGCTCAAACAATATAAAAATACAACAGTAAAAACAAATCCAAACACAGCAATAAATACATCAAGAAAAAGCATGCAACATCAACAATTTAAAAACAATTAAACATGATCAATGCCCTGGAGCGGTATAGTTGGTACTTCAATTTTCAGGCTAAGGGCGAGGAATAAAGTTAACAAGGTGCAATGCATTATAACTTCTAGTGGAATGGTATAGCGATAAGATACAAAGGTACATACCCTACAGCGATAAGGTATGTTTTGTTCTATGTTGTTTGGGACTCTGCCCCATGTAAGCCACCCCAAGTCCCTACGGGGAGATGGTGGCGGGGTATAAAGTTTTTATTATTATTATTATTATTATTATTATTATTATTATTATTATTATTATTATTATTATTATTATTATTATCTATTGGAAGCAGGGAGGCTATTCATTACAATTCTACCAGCCCAAAAAAACATTCCCCTGGAACACAAGTACCCAGGCTTCTAAGCAGCAAGCCTATTCCATTGCATTCTAACTCACCAAACAAGTATTCCCATAAGAAGAAAACGGCCAGGCTTTGAGGCTGCAAGGCTATTGACTGCTATTCCACCTGGCCAACAAAGGATTCCCATATGCCACAGCAATACGTGGCCGGGAACAGCTAGTTTGATTATAAATTGTACCAGAAGGTGAGAGATTTGTACTTTGGTCCATATATCAAACCGACAATATATTGGGAATCTCAGATCAGAACAACATATTTTATATGTGGCCAAGACCCAAAAATAACATATATGTGGTTGAAGCCTACTAATGACTATCTACGATTTTATTAAAAAGCATATTCTTAAATAGCCAGAACTCTGTAATCACAGTGTTAGGGGTGAAACAGGAACTGGGATCTCGGACTCAGAAGTGTTTTGGCTGTATGGCCATCTTTATAAAAAAAAATCTCTCTTCTAGCAATTGATTGGAGTCTGCCTCCTCGGTCCTGCTGAGACCGTAAACTCCAGACAGCCATATTTTATCAACTCAGTATCTTGAGTTGAAGACCACCACGACGGCAATGCACAGAGTACAACTGAGAAAACAGCTCCAAGGAAACATACAGAAAACACTGGCACAACAAGACCTTTTTGAAAGAAAAGGTTAGACCTTGGAGGTCAGATACACCATAAAAGTAAAGCCATGTCTGATTCTGGAGGCACGCCATTCTTTTCCAAGGCTAAGATATATGATTGCAATTCACCTAGAATTGCAAAATTTCTGGAAATTCTGAAAAGATGAAGAATAAGCTCGTTTGGAGGACGGGAGTAGAAAACTGAAGTTTGAGACGTGGAATTACATGTGGACAATAATGATTGTATTTTATTGCATTAACGACACAAGAAACAACATTTTAAACTTTGTTTGTGTTTTTCTAAATACATTATAACTGTATCCTCAATTCGCTTTTGACACGATAAATAAAATCGTACTGTTCTATATTATTATTCAGTAACCACAATCAAATGTGGTCTGATCAGCGGCTTTGATATGTTTATGTTTTATGCTGTTTATATGGTTTATATGGTTTTATCGTTTATATTGGTTTTAATTTATGATTGTTTTAATGTATATTGTCCCCATGTGAGCCGCCCCGAGCGGAATATAAAAATAAAGTTATTATTATTTTATTGTATGACACAGCAAAGAAGATAGATATGCTGGATTTCGTATCACAAAATCACAAGTCAAACACTTCCCAAGTGTCTAGGACTGTGTGATGTATTTTCCGATGATGCGCACAGATCCCAGTAGGGTGGCCTTTTGCAGTTGGCAGATCGTAATTTTGTCAATGTCTATTGTTTCCAATTGCCAGCTGAGATCTTTTGGCACGGCACCCAGTGTGCCCATCACCACCGGGACCACCTGC
Organism: Anolis carolinensis; assembly: GCF_035594765.1. Classification (NCBI taxonomy): domain Eukaryota; kingdom Metazoa; phylum Chordata; class Lepidosauria; order Squamata; family Anolidae; genus Anolis; species Anolis carolinensis. The sequence continues at coordinate 7,317,686 of NW_026943820.1, forward strand.
ACTGGTTTCTGCCAAAGTCTTTGAAGTTCAATCTTGAGGTCGTGATAGCAGCTGAGATTTTCCTGTTGTTTTTAGTCAATGCGACTGTCACCTGGGATGGCAACATCAATGATCCAGACCTTTTTCTTTTCCACAACTGTGATGTCTAGTGTGTTGTGTTCCAGAATTTTGTCAGTCTGGATTCGGAAGTCCCACAGTATCTTTGTGTGCTCATTTTCCAATACTTTTGCAAGTTTGTGATCCCACCAGTTCTTTACTGCAGCGAGGTGGTACTTGAGGAATAAGTTCCAATGAATCATTTGGGCCACATAGTTGTGCCTCTGTTTGTAGTCTGTCTGTGCAATTTTCTTACAGCAGCTGAGGATATGATCAATGGTTTTGTTGGTTTCCTTGCACAGTCTGCATTTTGGGTCATCAGCTGATTTTTCAATCTTGGCCTTAACTGCCTTTGTCCTGATGGCTTGCTCCTGGGCTGCAAGGATCAGGCCTTCTGTCTCCTTCTTCAGGGTCCCATTTGTGAGCCCCGAGCCAGGTCTTCTCCTTATCAGCTTTTCCTTTAATTTTGTCAAGGAACTTTCCATGCAATGTTTTGTTGTGCCAGCTGTCAGCTCTAGTTTGTAGTGTGGTTTTCTTGTACTGGTTTTTTGTCTGCTGTGCTTTGAGGAGTTTCTGATTTTTGACTTCAATCAAAGCAGGTTCTTCACTTTGCTTTACATATTCTGCCAGGGCATGTTCCTCTTCTTTGACTGCTTGTTTTACTTATTATTATTATTATTATTATTATTATTATTATTATTATTATTATTTACATACATATGTTCTACTATAAAACTATGGCTTACAGTTAGCTTTTACAATCCTGGTTCATTTTTCGCATATTGAAACGAAATTCTGAGTTTTAGCCCACACATGGAGCTATTCTTCTCCCTAGTTTAATACCTTAGACAAAATGAAAGTGAATGCAAGCATGCTGATTTTTTTTCACATCGTGGTTTATTAAACCAGGATCCACAAAACTAATGGTCATGATAAAACTGTTATAATCAAGATGAAAGCAATAAATTGAAATATATTACTTTTCTTTCATTAGAGTAACTGACAGGACCATTTTCACTCCACCAGAAATTGACAACGTGTTAACTATCAGTCCCTTTTTTCATCTCATGCCACCAAGTAATAATGTAACACAAAATAAAGGTACAAGACGCTAGTCTGGACAATCACCACCATCGGGATTGGCCTGAGAGTTAGACTTTTCCCCTTATTATTGATTGTGTCTAATACGGTACAGAACACATGGCTTTTGAACAAAATAAGAGGAGGAGGAGATGTGGGGGAGAAACTATTAAAAAGCCATAATAGACCGTGGAGTAATGTCGTAGAGTAGCTCTGCGTTGCGTGGTGTGCCTCCAAAGCTATATTCGGTAACTGAAACCAGTCCTGGGGTCCCAGCGTGCAGGACTTTCATTATGTTCTTTTATGATCTTCCTGTTTGTATTAGCACCAGCAAAGTGATGTAGAACTTCAATAAAGAAGGAATAACCACGCTTCGCTTTTCATTCTGTGCCTTGGCCCAAATCAACGTTCCCTCCTGCCCACCTCCCCTCCCTCCCAGGAAGAGAAGCCCACCAAACCAAATCATTTTGCCAGATGTTTCAAATTAACAGGGTTTCCATACCTCCTTCTTTCTATACATCGGAAAGCGTTTCTCCCATTTGACGCCACAGTCACAGGGTCCATTTCATCGCTCTTTCTTTGACCACGTGAATTTTCTTATAGCTTGGTTGTGATACACAAGCTGCTATATGTAATAGAGATGTGCGCGGAATTTTTTCCGTCGTTTCCTTCGTGCTAACGTTTCGTTTTGACCGTTCGTCTACACAAAACGAATGATGACATTTTTGTAGGAAACGAGAGGCGACACGAAAATGAAAGCCACACAATTGTCGTGCTTGCTTTTGTTTTCCTTTTGTTTCGGCCCTGTAACAATAAGCAGGTACTGACAAAGGGCTGCTTGATGTGTACCAATGGGTATTAAAAATAATATTAATATAAATAACAATAGTTACTGTGGGACCCTAAGCTGAGTCTGAGAGAGGTTGTCTTCCCTATGACATCTGTTTTGGGCTTGTCCCAGTATAAGTCACCCTGAGTCCTTCAGGAGATGGAGCGGGGTATAAATAAAGTTTATTATTATTATTATTATTATTATTATTATTATTATTATTATTATTATCTGATGTGTGCCAATGGGTGCTAATAATAATACTAAAATGAATATTAATTAACAATAGTTATTCTGGGACCCTAGGCTGAGTCTGAGAGAGGAGTGCTTCCCCGTGACATCTGATGTGAACCTATGGGTGTTAATAATAATACTAATATAAATATTAATAAAAATAGTTATTCTGGGACCCTAAGCTGAGTCTGAGAGAAGAGTGCTTACCAATTACATCTGATGTGTACCAATGGGTGTTAATAATAATACAGTAGAGTCTCACTTATCCAAGCTAAACGGGCCAGCAGAAGCTTGGATAAGCAAATATCTTGGATAATAAGGAGGGATTAAGGAAAAGCCTATTAAACATCAAATTAGGTTATGATTTTACAAATTAAGCGCCAAAACATCATGTTATACAACACATTTGACAGAAAAAGTAGTTCAATACGCAGTAATGTTATGTTGTAATTACAGTAGAGTTTCACTTATCCAACACTCGTTTATCCAACGTTCTGGATTATCCAACGCATTTTTGTAGTCAATGTTTTCAATATATCGTAATATTTTGGTGCTAAATTCATAAATACAGTAATTACTACATAGCATTACTGCATATTGAACTTCTTTTTCTGCCAAATTTGTTGTCTAACATGAAGTTTTGGTGCTTCATTTGTAAAATCATAACCTAATTTGATGTTTAACAGGCTTTTCCTTAATGCCTCCTTATTATCCAACATATTCGCTTATCCAACATTCTGCCGGCCCGTTTATGTTGGATAAGTGAGACTCTACTGTACTATATTTACGAATTTAACACCAAAATATCATGATATATTGAAAAGATTGACTACAAAAATGGCTTGGATTATCCAGAAGCTTGGATAAGCGAGGCTTGGATAAGTGAGACTCTGCTGTACTAATATTAATATCAATAACAATAGTTATTCTGGGACTCTAAACTGAGTCTGAGAGAGGAGTGCTTACTAATTACATCTGATGTGTGCCAATAGTTGTTAGTAACAACAACAACAACAACAACAACAACAACAACAACACTCTGGGGAAGACCCAAATGTTTTAAAAGTTGGTGGGCTAAAGAGGGTTGAAATGCCCTCCGTGTGTGGCAATTTTCACCCTTCTAGTCCAAAAACCAAGTCAGGGGGGTGAGCCTTGGAAGCCCTCCCATTGCAGCCAATGGTCTGAAAAATTTCATTTTTTTTGTAAGCCAGATGAAAATTCGTGTCGTATACGCGGCCCATTTTCGTTAGTGGGACACGAATATGAAAATGAGACGACACGAATGACACTACACAAAATGAACAGCAATTCCATACGAATGCACAACACTAATATGTAACACTGAGTTTACCATCAAGAGTTATGCTCACAGCTATGGGTATTCTGTGGTTCTACAGCAGTGGAAAAAAATCCACACTGGATGAGCTGCAGAATTCTCTCTGTTATTAAAAAGCAGACATTTACAGCTCTTAAGCTTGTAAAAATATAAACTTGGAAGTTTACGAGAAATGCCCAGTGAAACTTTAGAGGCCAGGGGGGTTGGATTCCAGCAGCTCCTACCACCTGTGTAACTACTTGTCACTCCTCGTCCCTCCATAATTTAAACTTGCGTCATAAATGCAAGCCACACTCCTGAATCGGACGAAAGGTCCTCCAAATCTAGCCCCATCCAAAGCAATGCTATCTAACTGTTTAAAGCAGAGATTTTCCTGCACGATGGCACCCAGAATCCCAGCTAACAGGCTGGCCAGGGAATTTGAGGAGTTGCAAAACTACAAAAATGAACTTTTATGAGTTGTGATGAATACCCATATACATGCACAAATGAGCTTGCTATTCTAGCTTGACAGTCTTATAAGCATATTTTAAATAAAACAGGAGAAATAAAATGGCTTGGCATTAGTTAAGAGTCTGCAAATACTAAGTATATACCAGTGTACTTAGTAGTAATCTACTGGATATTGGATTCCCTACTCTATATATCTATCTATCTATATATAGAGAGAGAATATGTATATATCTATATCTATATATCTAAAGCATGGGCTGGGCCAATGGCAGATGGTTGGAGAGTGTTTGTGTGAACTTAATTCACATACTGCTAAATAAATACATAAAATACAATATTTAAATTGAAGAACAATATATATCTCAGGCATGGGCTGGGCCAATGGCAGATGGTTGGAGAGTGTTTGTGTGAACTTAATTCACATAATGCTAAATAAATAAATAAAATACAACATTTAAATCGAAGAACAATTCTAACCAACATAAACTTAAAAAGTATTTCAGTGGAAGACCTCCGGGGCCATCCAGTCCAACATCCTTTTACCTTACAAGAAAAACACAATCAAAACACCCACAACAGATGGCCATCCAGTCTTTGTAATAATAATAATAATAATAATAATAATAATAATAATAATAATAATAATAATAATAAATGGCAGAAACCTCAGAGGAGATGGGGCGCCCATGGGGCCCCTGACTACCTCTCACAGAGCCTAAGGGCTCCCCGGAGCACAGTTTGAGAACCACTGCCCTACTGGATCACAGATGATATTCTATATCAGTAATTCTCAACCTGTGGGTCCTCAGGTGTTTTGGCCTACAACTCTCAGAAATCCCAGCCAGTTTACCAGCTGTAAGGATTTCTGGGAGTTGAAGGCCAAAACATCTAGGGACCCACAGGCTGAGAACCATGGCTCTAAATGAAGACATTTTTGATTGCCATTACTCCGAGAATGGAGAATATAAAGCCCTCCAGATGTTGTTGACTTGAAACTCATAGGAACCTCCAACACTTTCCTACCCTGAATCTACTGTTCAGTTATGGAGTTGATTGATGTCATCTTTTAGAAGTGGCCAGAGGTGAGGAAATGTATCTATGCTTCTGCTCCATTATACACAATTATACCAATCTCTATCAAGTACCACCCTTAGTAGACCTCTTCCCCGCCTCTCCAGACTTCAAGCTCTCATCTCTAAGATGTTCCTCTGCTGTTACACAATTGTGGGGAATCAGATGTCTTTCATTTTTATCAGTCCCTTTCACAGCAAATTCAACTGGTTTACACCAACAGAATGAAGATACATGTATCAACATGCTTGGGAGAACCCAAACATTTGTTCCAAAAGAAAAAAGACTAGAAGTATTACTCCAAAAAGATGAATAACTATCCTGTTTTGTCTTTCAAGAACAGTCTTAAGACACTGTAGTAAGTAAATGAAAACTGCTTTACTTCAGCAAAAAATAAAGTTCAGCACACTCAGTGGAATAACACAAAAGGAAACAAGGAAGTATTAGGGCAAATGCAGTTCTTAGTCTCTGATACAGTCCCAAATCAAATAGCAGTCTTACTTCAGACAAAGAAACAGCAATAAATCCAGATGCAGACGCGGAGCAGGCACACGGGGAGCAAAAGCATTAGAGTCAGTTTGTTACCAGCAAGAGCTGGCTGCACCTACTTCTGCTTTATAGCCCTGAGTTCCCTCACAGCTGCTTGGGTTGTTCCCAATTACTTAGCTGCATTTCTGGCAGCTAATCTAGCAGAACGACATCTCTGCTCTGTTTCCTTTCGCCTCTCCTGAAATGTGGGTACTTGCAAAGTCTCCTCCTCAGATTCCAACTCACCCTCAGATTCATGAACACTTTCCAGCTCCCCTTCCTCTTCTGAAGAAAAGGAATCCCTAACAATAACAAGATGCATTTCGTCCTATATTATATCTTGGCACCTTCTTTTGTGTGTGTGTTTGTTACCTTCTTATTTCTATTTTCACCACACAGACACACAGGATACTCAATCAAAACACCCCCAACAGATGGCCATCCAGCCTCTGTTGTAATAATTACAACAACAATAGCATATAAATCCTTGCACATCTCTCTAAATAATAAATCCTTGCACATCTCTCTATAACTGCAAATAAAGAGTTAATAATCCTTGGAAACAAAAAAAAATCCTTAAAATATCACCGTCATTTTCCAAAGGAGACTTGAATGCTGCCAGCATGAAAAGTACCCAAATGCTCTTACAATTTATCTTCATTTCACATTCTTTTCATGTTATCAGAAAAGTCAGCCCTGGGTCTTTATTGATGAACCAATCACCAATTAATCAATGGTGACATTCCACTCAACGCCATTCGTTCCATTGCAAAAAATCCACAAACATTACGATGTCGAAATCAAAGAGGAAAAATTCTCATCAAAGGTTGTCTTTCTAGAATGGCATCGGAACGAAGATGTAACAACGCCCGTTGCAGGAAATACCAAAAAGTCATAGCTGAAAAAGGCATAACTCAATCCAATGTGCCCACCAGAAGAAAGAATGGCTCTCGGGAGGGAAAGAGCATATTAGTCTTTGTATGTAATGGGTTTTATTGGCCATATACAAACGATCTTGAAATTGTGTTGCAATGGGAGCAAAGAGAGAAATGTAACACACATCAGAATAGTTTCTATATGGAATAGCTGCCATCTTTACCTGATTGAGTTATTGACGAGTCCCAGTTCAGAGTAAAATCCGACGACTCGCCCTCTTCAACTGAAATGAGAAAAAAATACATCAAATTTAAGAGCAATTGAAGCAAGAGTAAATGCACTGCATTCTACAAAATAACGTACATCCGAGTAAATTCAGTCAGATTAATCGTTTTATTAATTCAGTTGTTATATCTGGTTATATCTTTGCATGAAAAACCCCTCAAATAAGCACTCAAAATTGCCTGCCCCACACCATCATTAATAAAACCTGTCTGTGCGCTGTTGTTTTAAAATTGTTGTCACTACAATTTGAGGTTCTCCCCAGCATGTTGAATTTAGTGTCACCCAGTGCAGTAACTTATGGTATCATCTCCACGGGCTTCTTTTTGTGTTGTAACTAAAATACCAGATCATTTGAGAAAACCAATAGCTATTTTTAAAAATAGCAGCGATAAAGACAACAGTGTGTCCTTGAAGAGCAGTGGTTCCCAACTTTTTTTGACCAGGGACCACTTTGACCAAGGGCTACTTTGACTGGGGACCACTTTGAATGGGGACCACTTGACCAGGGACCACTTTGACCAAGGGCCACTTTGACCGGGGACCACTTGACTGGGGACTTGACCAGAGACCACTTTAACTGGGGACCACTTTAACCAAAGACCACTTGACCAAGGGCCACTTTGTCCAAGGGCCACTTTGACCAGGGACCACTTTGACCGGGGACCACTTGACCAGGGACAAGCTTTGGTCAAGTTTAGATTCAGTTTGGTTGTTCAGGGTTCTGATTCAGAAAATTGCATTGGTTCATTTCTAGCTCTAGTTTCTGATTGTACATTTTTGTAAAAATATGTATTTTTAAAATTTATTTCCAGTAATTATATCCCACCGTTCTCACCCGGAGGGACTCAGGGCGGCTTACAAAATTGGCAATAATTCAATGTCGACAACATAGTTAAAATCATAACAATATATAAAATCCATTAAGAACAATTAAATACAATATAAAATATAAGACATATGGTTAAATCTGTTCATCCAAGGTCCTCATGCTTTATCATAAGTCAGTCCAGGTCGTCTTTGTCGTTTATTCATATGGTGGTAGGTCAGCAAAAATATGAATAATATTAGACATCTTCTGTAGAATTAGGAACAAGAATAGCCGCAGCTCAGTGGCAGACTGCATACTTTCCTTGCAGAAGGGCTGGGAAATACCATATCAGGGAGAACTGGATGTTTAGTCAGTATAGACCAGGTATGGGTAAACTTTTTTGTCTTGGGGCCGCATTGCAGGCCTGGCTGGAAGAGCCGGACCAGGCGAGAAGGGGGACACATGCTGGGTAGGATGGACCCAGGAAAGTGATGGTCCGGGACAGGGTGGGGACAAGGCACAGCAGGGCCCAGGTCATCCTCAGGTAGTCCTCCCCGTGTAAGTACGGGGCTGCTCGCCTCATCATTATGCCAGGAGGAAGGTGAGACATGTAGCGACTGCCCCGATCCTACTCCCCCAATCCTCCTCCCCCAATCCTCAGGCTGTCCTTTTGGCATTATGCCTGGAGGGCGAGACAGGATGCAGCTGAGAGTGATCTGGGGGGTTCTCAGCTGCCACAGGCCTTCCTCGAGCCATGCCGGGAGGAGAAACACGCGGTGACTGAGAGCACTACATAAGGCCCTCAGCTGCCACGTGCCTTCTTCCCCATCTTTTTGGCATAAGGACACATGTCACCATGTCCTTCTGCCAAAAGGACTGGGAAAATGAGGATAGGAGAGACACGTGGTGGCTGAGAGCACTCCAGAGGGCTCTCAGCTGCCACGTGCCTTCCTCCCCATCTTTTTGGCATAAAGACACATGTCACCATATCCTTCTGCCAAGAGAACTGGGAAAATGAGGATAGGAGAGACACGCGGTGGCTGAGAGCACTACAGAAGGTTCTCAGCTGCCACGTGCCTTCTTCCCCCATCTTTTTGGCATAAGGACACAGCATGTCACCATGTCCTTCTGCCAAGAGAACTGGGAAAATGAGTATAGGAGAGACACGCGGTGGCTGAGAGCACTCCAGAGGCCTCTCAGCTGCCACGTGCCCTCCACCCCATCTTTTTGGCATAAGGACACATATCACCATATCCTTCTGCCAAAAGGACTGGGAAAATGAGGCCCTGGTGTGATGTAAGCACCCAGGGGGTTGCATTCGGCCCCCGGGCCGTCAGTTTCCCATGCCTGGTATAGACTATCTAGAGCTAGCAAGACCAATAGTTAGCTCCAAAGTGAGGCAAGCTGCTATGTTCTTATTCAAGTAGAAGAGTAACATCCAACTAAATTTGTCCCATTTAGGAATATCAAAGAACTAGTAGCCAAAACATTAGTTAACTTCTCCCTGACTCCTTAGTACAGTGTTCTGTTGGTTTTCTGATCAACGCTGAATCCGCACTCGTTGTATAAGTCACATACAGGCAAGTCCAAGAGACCCTTTCGCTCTGAAAAGAGCCTCGGCTAAAATGCAATTCTGCAATGTGGGCCGTGTCATTTTAAGTTCATTCACACACAGAGTTTCAACTGGATGTAATGGATGTTTCTTGAACAGACCTTAAAGCAGTTTATGGACTTTAGATTAAATTTTTATATTCTGGAAGTCTACCGCTCCGCTTTCCCCATGGGTCGAAAACAACCTTGTTGCAAGCCTACCAAATTGAAACGGGGAGGGAGGGAGGGAGGGCGAAAAAGAAATTGGAAAAAAAGGAACCTCCCTTTTAATATGAATGATAAATTTACAGTGTTGTCCAATCAATACCCAGCCATTGCAATTTATGGATCTTTGATGGAAAGGTAGATTTATGACAGATCTAGCACACAATTTCACTTTTTTAATGAAGCCAGCACTTAAGAGTCTCACATCTGGGATGCTTCTTATCCAATTACTCTTTTTTTAAAAAAACACAGTACACTAGGAAGGTGTGGAAATGTGTAACGAACTTCACAATATAGAACCGTGAACAAAACAATGAGAATTTTCAATCAATTTGACACAACTTTTTTCCTATCCAATTATTTCCTATCCAGCATTTTACTTCTTTGAGAGCAAATATGGTGCCGGTGGTTTGAATGTTGGAGACCAGGGTTCGATTCCATTTTTGGCCATGGAAACTATTAGGTGACTTTGAGCAATTCATGCATCCTCAACCCCAGAAAACTTTGTGACAAGTTTTTCTTAGGATTGTTATGAGCTAAAAATGCTTTGAAGGCATATGACAACAATAAAAACAATTTTATTTCATTAGTTAAGAGTCATATCGTTCAACAGAGCTCTCCTGCTAACCCTACACACAAACAGGTAGACATAACACACATTCACTTGCGCCAGTTAGCTTTGACAATACAACTGTCCACACAATTCTGGGAAATACTTGCAAAACAAAGTGTTAGCAAGTATATATGATATTTCTTCGCAAACAAGGACTTGTACTGGGAATGACTGACACTATCCTATGAATTGCAGTGCACAGACTTACGAAGTGACCAACCACCACTGTGTCACTATGCTAGCTGTGAAGCAAAGACTTCAGCAAGAGGGATCACTTTGTTGCTGTGAGTTTTCTGGGCTGTATGGCCATGTTCCAGAAGAATGCTTCTTGAACATGGCCATACAGCCTGGAAAACCTGCAGCAACCCAGTGATTTCAGCCATGAAAGCCTTTGACAGCTGTCCTGTTTTGCCTTTCAAGAACAGCCTTAAAACACTGTGGTGAGTAAATGAAAACTGCTTTACTTCAGCAAAATATAAAGTACAGCACACTCCATGGAATAATGCAAAAGGAAGCAAGGAAGTCTTAGGGCAAGCACAGTTCTTAGTCTCTGATAAATTCCCAAATCAAATAGCAGTTTTACTTCAGACAAAGAAACAGCAATAAATCCTTAGGAGCAATTTCCCAGATGCAGACTTGAAGCAGGCACAAGGGGAGCAAAAAGTCAGTTTGTTACCAGCAAGAGCTGGCTGCACCTGCTTCTGCTTTGTAGCCCTGAGTTCCCTCACAGCTGCTAGAGCAGTTCCTAATTAGTCAGCTGCATTTCTGGCAGCTATTCTAGCTGAATGTCTCTGCTCTGTTTCCTTTCGCCTCTCCTGAAATGTGGGTACTTGCAAAATCTCCTCCTCAGATTCCAACTGCCCCTCTGATTCATGAATACTTTCCTGCCCTTCTGAAGAAGAGGAATCCCTAAGAACAACACAGGGAACCCTTTGCAATGACTTGCTTAGTTCGTATCTTCCCTGCTCAGTTCTGTTGCTGAAGCAATTAGTCAATAAAAAGGTCTTCTTTAACTCAACATGAATGAGAAGTTGAGCAACAATCAGAAAACACACACTATGGCTGAGAAGATGGGCATCACTTTTTCAACTTCCACAGCGAAGCAAGCCATGCTTGTATTGATCTTCTCCTTGGAATCGCTCTTAGTCCCCTTTTAATCAAGCTTCATGTCAATCCTCACAGGGCTCATCGCTATCTAAGCAACAGTTCCAGCGAGGGAAATAATCACTCTGAATCCTACAAGGAAAATCAGGGTGATTCATTCAGATGATGCCTTTGATTCTACATCATGGCAGACTCTTGGCTCCACACAACTTCCTCCAAAACATTCACTAAGTTACTTGAAGTATGATAGTACAACTTGGCTATACACTTTGACAAATGGAAAGGGGACTGCTGAACAGTTGGGGAAAGAAACAACTGAGTAATTCCTTAATGAATTGGTCACTGAGGCCTTACTCCTGCTATGAAAAGGTTAACGAAAAGTCAATACTTCTCTGACTCCAAAGAAGTTCAGGATAGTCACTATCAACAGAGTTCTTCTGTTGCAGAGAGTGGGAAATTGGTTCACAGGCACAGATCAACATAATATGTATTTCCATCAAACAATTCTTGTGTGAAATGTAATATACTATTTTCATGTTCTGCCTTTCAAACTTTACATGGAACTCAAAGAGTCTTTACAAAGTGTATGGTGGTGGTTGTGAAGTCTTGGCTCTGCCTTTCCTCTCTTTTGCTTTAGTTTCCCCCTGTTTAGGTTTTCCCAATAAATACCTCCATTTGTATTATTTTTTGGGTGGAGCTTAAAAAACCCTCCAAGAGGCCAGCCTTAGTTGGTTTAGTCCATTTGCCTACACAGAGTTCTCTTGCTAGACTCTTTTCTTTCTGCAATAGAGCTACAGTGTTTAGAGGATTGCGTATTGTCTGGAAATCCTAGGCCTAGCAATCTAAAACAGGGATCCTTAGCACTAAACTCTGCATTTAGCAGTATCCATATACCATCAGTCTCAGTGACAACAGAAGCTTGTGGTCAGCCCAAGTAGAAGATCAAGACAGCCTACAAGCACCAGCTGATAATCTACTGCTTTACATCAGAGGCAAAAGACTTTTAAGGATTCCAGAGAGATGACTGCAACCAGCAAAATCTCTTTTTGTAATGTATTGTTTCAAGTTATCTTACAATAGTCCTGGGTGGAGTTAGCATTTTGTTCTTCCTGTTTTCAGTAAACTAATTTCGTTATCTTTTCATCTTGCCTGAAATGCCTCTGTGTGTTAAGGGTCTTGGTCATATCAGAAAGTATACAGATAGACCCCAAGTAAAGCCAGACACTATAGTTCTCCCAAAGGCTTGGGCATGCCATCTCAGTGGTCATGGCCAGAACCTGTGGTACTATGGTGTGATCCTCATGTTGACAACCTCTTGTTGATGGCAACATCAAAACAAAATCATTACCTATACCATATTTTTACCCTGTATTTGCATCTCAGTCTGCTGAAAAAAAAATAAAAGTATGAAAACTGCAGATGGACACATAGGCCACTTCGATAGATGAGATGTCCTTTTCATTCTTTTTAAAATCTTAATCTTGTTTCAGGAATCAACTATGCTTTGTGGGTATTGTAGCTATTGTGTTTGCAAGACAGGGGCAGATAAAGCAATTTATGCATCCATCCTTGTATATAATTGATCAAAGTTAGTGAATTCGGACTTGGAAAAATTACATTTGTAAGTTGTCTGTTTCTCAGTCTATGCAACGCAGAACAAGCTTCTCTACCATCTTTCTTCTCTAAGTAGGGCTTAGACTGTCTATGTTTACTTTCCATTCTGCAACTAGGTATTAATGGCAATTCCAATTACAGTACAAGTCTTCACCAACATGCATCCATGTGGTCAGTACTGGAGAAGTCAAAGTAAATGGATGCAAAGAATTTTGAAGGAGAATCCATTTGGAGTTGCTATGTGACAGGCAGGGAGAGATTATAAATGTCCACAGACACCAAGAAAGAGTTCCCCATAACAGAGGCTATAGCAGTTATGAAGAACCTGTGTTTGAAATACTGGCAGCAATGGCACTTTTCAACAATGTGACCTTCCCCCAGGCAAAAATGAAAGCGATGGTGCCTGTGGGATTGGAGATTTATATACTTTCTGAAGAAAGGCCTCAATGCCATGAGCCTAAGGGCTCATGGACACACAAGCCCCCAAGACTAAAGATATCAGAAAAACAGTCCAAGGTGGGAACGAACAGTCCAAAGGGAAGAAAAATAAAGGGGGAAACTGAAGGGAAAAGATTAAGTGTGAGCTATTGCACAATTGAGGGCAAAAAAGTTGGAAAAGTTCTGAGTAGCTGTGTGTATGTGCTTTCAAGTCACTTGGCAAGCTATGGAAGCCCCATGAATTTCAGACTTTTCTAAGGCAAGGAATACTTACAGAGGTAGTTTGCCAATTCCTTCCTTCAAACTACAAACTACAATGCTTGATACTAATTGGCAATCTTTCATCCATACTATAGGTTTTTGAACGCACACAAAAATGCCATCTATTTTTCTACACCAGTGGGTCCCAACCTTTTCTTGACCAGGGCCCACTTGACCAAGGGCCACTTTGATCATGGGCCACTTTGACCAGGGCCCACTTTGACCAGGGATCACTTGACCAAGGACCACTTTGATCAGGGCCCACTTGACCAAGGAGCACTTTGACCAAGGACCACTTTGACCAGGGCCTACTTTGACCAGGGATCACTTGACCAAGGACCACTTTGACCAAGGACCACTTTGACCAGGGCCCACTTTGACCAGGGCCCACTTGACCAAGGACCACTTTGACCAGGGCCCACTTTGACCATGGCCCACTTGACCAAGGACCACTTTGATCAGGGCCTACTTTGACCAGGGATCACTTGACCAAGGACCACTTTGACCAGGGCCCACTTTGATCAGGGCCCACTTGACCAAGGACCACTTTGACCAAGGACCACTTTGATCAGGGCCTACTTTGACCAGGGATCACTTGACCAAGGACCACTTTGACCAGGGCCCACTTGATCAAGGACCACTTTGACCAGGGCCCACTTTGACCATGGCCCACTTGACCAAGGACCACTTTGATCAGGGCCCACTTGATCAAGGACCACTTTGACCAGGGCCCACTTGATCAAGGACCACTTTGACCAGGGCCCACTTTGACCATGGCCCACTTGACCAAGGACCACTTTGATCAGGGCCTACTTTGACCAGGGATCACTTAACCAAGTAATTGTCAAGGGCCCCAGAGGAACCCTCTGACGGGACTTCAACCATATCAATGTGGAGCTCCGTCTTTTGGGGAAGAAGCACAGGAATCTGTGTGTTGACAAATGGTGGGGTAACAGAAAAGAGCTAGCAACAGTCTGCACAATTTGTAGTCACGTTCAGAACATGATCAAGGGTGTCACGCTGGGTTTTCGTTACAAGATGAGGTCTGTCTATGCTCACTTCCCCACCAACATGGTTATACAGGAGACTGGCTCTCTTGTAGAAATCCGTAACTTTCTTGGAGAAAAGTTCATCCGCCAGGTGCGCATGAGGCTAGGTGTCAATTGTATAGTATCTCAAGCCCAGAAGGATGAACTGATCATTGAAGGAAATGATATTGAATTGGTATCCAATTCAGCTGCCTTAATCCAGTAGGCCACCACAGTCAAGACCAAAGATATCAGAAAATTCTTGGATGGTATCTATGTCTCTGAGAAGGGAACTGTACAACAATAGATCTAACAGTGACAAACCTGGGCAGACCATACTTTTAGCCTTCAGCCCACAGTTGGACATCATGTGGAGTAAATAAACTCTCTCTCTCTCTCTCTCTCTCTCTCTCTCTCTCTCTATATATATATATATATATATATATATATATATATATATAAGCAACCAAGGACCACTTTGACCAGGGTCCACTTGACCAAGGAACACTTTGACCAGGGACCATTGACTAGGGACCACTCTCCAACAGTAGTACCAAAAGAGCTATGAATTGGTCTTTGGTTGAATTTAGATTCAGTTTGGTTATTTGGGGTGCTGATTCAGAAAATTGTATTGGATTGATCACGTCAGTTCTAGTTTCTGATACAGAACATATGCCATCCAGTAGTCGCCATCTGCTCGTCCACAGAAACCCATATTTAATAATCTAGAGCTGATGTCGTCTATCCAATGCAATGGTCAGCTCTGCAGAATGGAGTGAAAATAAAATAAAATAAAATAAAATAAAATAAAGAGGAAGGAGGTTAGCGGGTTGGATTTTTGTTCTTGTGGCTCACTACTGGGGTGCGGCCCACAGGTTGAGCACCACTGTTCTACACAAATGACTTTTCCAACATTTGAGATTGGTTGCATACTGGGAAGAAATTGTGAGATTCACACTGGTCTATTATTTTTCCCAGTGAAGTTTCCAAAAAGTCAGAAATCTAGGTTTTGTTGACTGTGAACAAAAAATAGCATCCTACTGTATACCTAGACTTTCTTCCAAACAGAGCCAAGCAGCTACCTTATTTCTAGTTGGCCCCTATTATAAAGAGATGAGATGCTCAGCCATCTGAATTCACTGATCAGAGAGAATTATATCTAAGTGCTAGCAATAAACATATGTAACCAATGAAGGAACGTTTCAAAAACTTTGCATTAGGAAAACACTGGAGATCAGAGTAGCCTTTGAGCGGGAGATCAGCTTTAGTAGAACAAGGAAGCCAAATTGGTTGAGAAGAAGCTCTGAAATAAAATTAAAGGTTTACTGACAGAATGCCCCGATTCTGATGTGCTTTGGCTCCCCTCCTGAGCATATGGAGGAGGAAGCTGTTACAACCCTAAAAGGGAAAACAACTCTGTGTCCACAAGGAAGACAGCAAGTAACATTACTATCATAGTTTGAAGCAGTCCTGATTAATCCTCTTCTTAAGTAGACCATCTGGACATTACTAAAGGCCAATTCATGTTACTGGAGTGGTTTGGGAACCATTCCATCACGACTGTTCTCATACTGCTCTGATTAACATCTGTAGGATGAATCCATGCAAGTTGGATAACTAAAGGGTTGACTTCCAAATGTCAACACCATTGGCCCTTGAGAGGTGGATAAGACAGGCACTGGAAGCAACGTTGCCAACCACCCAACCCATGCACTTCTTTCCTACAAACATTCCTATGGCATCATGGTAAGTATGGACATGGGGCACAGCTCAGTAATACAACAGGCTTTTGATTTTTATGGGAGTTAGGAGCACAGGGCTGCAAATGAAAGTGGAAAAATCTCATTAAAAATACTTTAGTGTCTGAGAAGTAATCTCTGGGTCCTCCACTGCGACTCTATGCTCAACTTCTTCTGGGCGTTGACCACAGAATCACGCTGGAGGACCTAGATATATCTAAAGAAGTGTTTCCTCTAGGGATTTCTACATCATCCAGCACAACTTGACAGTCAACTTCCAGCAGAAGTTGATTTTAGAGTTGTGCTGGAAGATCTAAAGTAGTGGTTCCCAACCTTTGGCCCTCCAGGTGTTTTGGACCTCAATTCCCAGAAATCCCAGCCAGTTTACCAGTTTACCAGCTGAAGTCCAAAACACCTGGTTGGGAACCACTGATCTAAAGATTCCATGTGATAACATATTAATGAAATATGTGAATAATCAAATCCTACGAACATTACTATGGCATCATGTTAAGTAGATATGGTGCTCAGCTCAGCAATACAACAGGCTTTTGATTTTTATGGGAGCCAGGAGCACAGGACTGCAAATGAAAGTGGAAAAATCTCATAATACTTTTGTGTCTGAGAAGTAATCTCTGGGTTCCCCAGTGCACCTCTATGCTCAACTTCTTCTGGACGTTGACCACAGAATCACGCTGGAGGACCTAGATATATCTAAAGAAGTGTTTCCTCTAATTTCTACATCATCCAGCACAACTTGAAAGTCAACGTCCAGCAGAAGTTGATTTTAGAGTTGTGCTGGAAGATCTAAAGTAGTGGTTCCCAACCTTTGGGCCTCCAGGTGTTTTGGACCTCAATTCCCAGAAATCCCAGCCAGTTTGCCAGTTTACCAGCTGAAGTCCAAAACACCTGGAGGCCCAAAGTTTGGGAACCACGGATCTAAAGATTCCAAGTGATAACATATTAATGAAATATGTGAATAATCAAATCCTACGAACATTACTATGGCATCATGGTAAGAAGATATGGTGCTCAGCTCGGCAATACAACAGGCTTTTGATTTTTATGGGAGTCAGGAGCACAGGACTGCAAATGAAAGTGGAAAAATCTCATAATACTTTTGTGTCTGAGAAGTAATCTCTGGGTTCCCCAGTGCACCTCTATGCTCAACTTCTTCTGGATGTTGACCACAAAATCACGCTGGAGGACCTAGAAATATCTAAAGAAGTGTTTCCTCTAGGGATTTCTATATCATCCAGCACAACTTGACAGTCAACTTCCTGCAGAAGGTGACCTTAGATTTGTGCTGGAGGATCTAAAGTAGTGGTTCCCAACCTTTGGGCCTCCAAGTTTTCTGGACCTCAACTCCCAGAAATCCCAGGCATCTTACCAGCTTACCAGCCGAAGTCCAAAACACCTGAAGGTCCAAAGGTTGGGAACCACTGATCTAAAGATTCCAAGTGATAACATATTAATGAAATATGTGAATAATCAAATCCACAAAAGTTACCGTATATACTCGAGTATAAGCCGACCCAAATATAAGCCGAGGCACCTAATTTTACCACAAAAACTGGGAAAAGTTATTGACTCGAGTATAAGACGAGGGTGGGAAATGCAGCAGCTACGGGTCAATTTCAAAAATAAAAATAGATATTAATAAAATTGCATTATTCGAGGCATCAGTAGGTTAAATGTTTTTGAATATTTATATAAAACTGTAATTTAAGATAATAATAAGACTTTAATAAGATAAGACTGTCCAACTCTGAATACCTATAAACTCAAGTATAAGCTGACCTGAATAGAAGCCAGCCAGGACCCTCACTTGAGTATAAGCCGAGGGGAGCATTTTCAGCCCTAAAAAAAGGCTGAAAAACTATGCTTATACTCGAGTGTATACAGTAATCCCACAAATATGGGATATACTATACTATATACTAAAAATATTGGGGATGCACCTGGTTCAGGCTGCTTTTCTATATCACACTGACCAAATTCCATCCCTAATCTTATTAATATTAATATAATAACAATAATAATACTAATAATGTTATTTCTAGACCACTCACTCTCCCAGAAGGGTCTCAGAAAAAAGGCAAACATTGAAGGTCCAAAATAATACAAACACATCAAAAATCAAAGTAATATACAATAATAACAGTAAACTTATAGCAAAAGAATTAAAACAGTATAAAATAATACAACAGACATTATAACACTAATAACATGGATTAACATTAACACATATACCCTTTAAGACAATTAAAATAAGTTAGAAATTGCTATCATAGGTGTTCATTTAAAATATGCCATAGGTGAAAATACGTTAGCCAGCAATCAGATGGAATTAATTTAAAGTATCCTAATCCTAATCCTTTCCATATGCTAAAATGTGTAAGTGCACCAAAATATCACGATATATTGAAAACATTGACTACAAAAATGGCTTGGATAATCCAGAAGCTTGGATAAGCGAGGCTTGGATAAGTGAGACTCTACTGTATTGGGGACTGGAACTCATTGTGGATGAAGAAGTCTACCTGATATGATAAAACTGTAAGAAAAAGCAGCAACAGAAGTTCAGCCTTTGTAGCACATCATGTTTTTTTTTCCTAAATTGGAACAATAAATGACCATTCTTTCACTGGCTTAGCTGCGCATTCATGAAAGCCAAAAGGAATATTAAGAGAGAGAGAAAAAATGCAGGCCAAGAACTTGGACAGCACTGCCTCAAATCATCCATATGTTCTGTGGCTTCCAGTGTGAAACTTCCAAGAGCCAGTACAGACAGCATTATGAACAAGTAGTTTTTTAAAAAATAAGATAGACTTAAATGTACAAGAAATGCTTGGCTCATACCATCAAAGACACAACATTTAATGAAAGGAAAAAAAGACAACGAGTCCTACTAGAAGGTATGGAAATAAGCTGCAATGCCTGTTATTTCAAAGGCCTATTGCAAGTCAAGAAAACAAAGCAAGGAATTAATAGTGAATATTAGTTTTCCAGACAAGGAAGAGCTTGAAAATGTTGCTAATATTCTTCTACTTTACTGGCTTGGGATTTGGGGGAATTATAAAGTACTAGCTTTGCCCGGCCACGCGTTGCTGTGGCTTATGGAAATCCTTTGTTGGCCAGGTGGAATAGCAGTGAATAGCCTTGCAGCCTCAAAGCCTGGAGTAGCTGGAGCTTTTTGTTGTATGAACGTAGAGGCATGGATGAGGGGTTTTGCTGCCAAGTTTAGTGTTTCTGAGATGTGTAGTTTTGTTGTTTTGTCCTAGGCCGAAATTTCATTACCCTTCTATATATATAAAAGAGTGATGGAATCATGGCAGCGGACAAAACAACAAAACTAAACACCCCACAACCTCAAAAATTGACAGCACAACCCCTCATCCACGCCTCTGGGTTGATACAACAAAAAGAAAAGAAAAATAAAGTCCTAATTAGAGGGAGAAGAATAATTGTTTTTATCCAATTGCTGCCAGTTAGAAGGCTAAGCTCTGCCCACTTGGTCTCCTAGCAACCCACTCAGCCCAGGGGACAGGCAGAGTTAGGCCTCACTTAGGCCTCTTCCACACTACCTATAAAATACAGATTATCAGATTTTAACTGGATTACAGTATATGGCAGTGTAGACTCAAGCTATATAACCCATTTATAATCTTATATTATCTGCTTTGAACTGGATTATCTTGACTCCACACTGCCATATAATCCACTTCAGTGTGCATTTTATCCAGCTGTGTAGAAGGGGCCTCATATAATCCAGTTCTAAGCAGATAATATAAGATTATACATATAATATGTAATAATTACTGTGATATAATAATACAGAACAATATAATCTCTAAAATCAGGACAGTAAATAAAGAACAACACTCTGAAAGCATAAGCCACAGCAACGCGTGGCCGGGCAAAGCTAGTTTATATATATAGATTGACATTTTACATGAGACACCGTGGTGTAACGTATTGGGTAGTGGACTAGGATTCCTGGAAACATAGGTTTAAATACTCTCTTGGTTGAGAAAACCCAGAGTGTCCTTGGACAAGTCACATTCTTCCAGCCCCAGAAGAAGACAATGGACACATTTTGCAAGGAAACACCTCGTTTCTCACTACATGTCCAAGCATATTGTTCTCCTCAAGTGCCAGGGAAAACTGAAGGAGTTACCTTGGCAAACAGTGACAGCCATAATGCTACATGAGCAGAAGAGGGATATTTTGACTCTGTGCATGAATATCTAGGGTTCGCTATTACCCACTGTTACATATATCCATGCAAAGTCTTGGAACTCTATCTATTCATGTATAAGTCTAGAAAATTCAATCCCAAAAACCTGGGATTTATCCAGGGGTCAACGCAAGGACTGTACCTGAATTCTAACCAAAAAAGGAACCATCTCTGAATAGAATGGTGTAACTCAAGAGGTTAGTCCATCCTCTGAGGAATTAAGAGGGAGTGTCAACACTCTCCACCGTATTGTTAATTCTGACTTTCTTAAATGTCTGGTCAAAGAAAATGGCACAGAAATAGTTCAAGTTCTTTTCCTTCTTGATATGACTCTCAGCCTATCCAAAGGTTACATCAAAATTTTGATCCCAAAACCTGACCTATGACTTATACATATGGGTATGAGGATTATACTGTATATACCAGGCACCGGCAAACTTGGGCCCTCCAGGTGTTAGAAATTCTGGGAGTTGAAGTCCAAAACACTTGGAAGGCCCAAGTTTGCCCATGCCTGGTATATACAGTATAATCCTCATACCCATGTGTATAAGTCATAGGTCAGGTTTTGGGATCAAAATTTTGATGTAACCTTTGGATAGGTTAAGAGTCATACTAGAGATGTGCACGAAAATGTTTCTTTCGTTTCCTTCATGCTATCGTTTCATTTCGACCATTTGTCTACACAAAACGTATGACGACATTGTCATAGGAAACGAGAGGCAACACGAAAATGAAAGCCGCACAGTCATCATACTTCCTTTTGTTTTCCTTTTGTTTCGGCCCATAACAATAATCAGATACTGACAGAGGGCTGCTTTCCCATTAGAGCTGATGTGTACCAATGGGTGTTAATAATATTAATATTAATAATGCTAGTTACTAAGCTAAGTCTGAGAGAAAGTTGCTTCCCCATGACATCTGATGTATACTAACCAATGTTAATAATAATATTAATATTAATAACAATAGTTACTCTGGGACCCTAAGTTGAGTCTGAGAGAGGGTTGCTTCCCCATGACATCTGATGTGTGCCAATGGGTGTCAATAATAATATTAATATTAATATCAATAGTTACTCTGGGACCCTACGTTGAGTATGAGAGGGGGTTGCTTCGCCATGACATCTGATGTGTACCAATGGATGTTAATAATAATATTAATATTAATAACAATAGTTACTCTGGGACCCTAAGCTGAGTCTGAGAGAGGGTTGCTTCCCCATGACAGCTGATGTGTACCAATGGGCGTTAATAATAATAATATTAATAATAATAATAGTTACTCTGGCACCCTAAGCTGGGTCTGAGAGAGGTCTACTTCCCCATGACTACTGATGTGTACTAATGGGTGTTAATAATATTAATATTAATAACAATAGTTATTCTGGGATCCTAAGCTGGGTCTGAGAGGGCTGCTTCCACATGACAGCTGATGTGTACCAATGGGTGTTAATAGTAATATTAATATTAATAACAATAGTTACTCTGGGACCCTAAGTTGAGTCTGAGAGAGGGTTGCTTCCCCATGACAGCTGATGTGTGCCAATGGGTATTATTATTATTATTATTATTATTATTATTATTATTATTATTAACAACAACAACAACAACAACACTACTCTGAGGAAGACCTAAATGTCTTGGTGGGCTAAAAGGGGTCGAAATGCCCTCTGTGTGTGCTGATTTTTACTCCTCTATCCCAAAAACCAAGTTGGGGGGGGGGGGGGGGGGGAGCCTCGGAAGCCTTCCCATTGCAGCCAATGGTCCAATTTTTTTTGTAAGCTAGACAAAAATTCTATTCATATAAGCACCCCATTTTCGAAAATGGGGACAAATACAAAACTGATACAAAATGAATGACACTAAACAAAACGAACAGCGATTCCATACAAATGCACACCACTAATATATACACAGTTCTCCAGGTGTTTGTTCTCATTTCAAGATTCCTGTCTTGTGCCCAAAGGACCAGGTCCTGAGGTTCAGTCCATACCCTAAGATTTGGGAAGTGAACTGGATGCTGCATTTGCTGGCTAATTTAGTACTTTGCTCAATTTGAACATGTTTTTAGATTCACAAGTCTGCACTGGAGAGGTTTCCTTCTCAGCTCCAACGCTTTAAGGGTTTCTTTTGTGCGAAAGAGCAGGAGTCTGGCCATCCCATAAAGCTCCCCGCAAGGCTCAGTGTGGGACGTGGCCCTTTGCCAGGCTTCTCCCTGCCACCCTTTAATGGGCCCATTATATGCCACCTCTTTCATGACCGGGCAGGCCCGTGAAGGAGACAAGAGGGCATTTTACACGGCTTATTTAGCCAGTTCAGAGCCTAAAACTCACACAGGTTCTTGGGCTGTTTTTCTCCAAAGCCTTAATGGGACTGGCAGAGAGAGGGGGGTTGTGGGTTTTGTTCTGTCTGCAAAAAACAACACACACTGGGAGGAAGACAAAATCTAGACAGCTAAAACACTCCGGGTCAAGTGGGAAGCAACAAAAGGGAAAGTGAAAGAGTGACGTCCAGGAAGAAATTCAAGGAGAGGTAGACAAAGGCTATTTTTTTAAGATAGCAAAGAAGACAAAATAAGTCGTGCCATTAGGTTTATCCAAAGAAGGCTTAATTATGGGTGATTAAATCCTACAGGACATTAATATTCCAATGAAATCTGCCTCATTTCCGACTTTCCAGACGAAAAATGAAAATCGGTATTTAGAATGAATTCGGAAATCATACCAAATGCATAGCTAAGCTTCCATAACTATAATGTGAAGTGAAATCCAAATTGGGGGGGAAATCATGCTTTCTAATCCACAAGTCAATCAGGATTTTATTAAAAGGAGAGAATAGTTTTATGTGAATTTGCAATCCATGATACACAAATTGATATAACACACAGTAGCCTTTGCTGGTCGCTGCACAGAGGTTGGATTGTGGTCTGGTTTACTACAAAAAGTCTTCAAAGATGCCCATTAACCTGCTTCAATGCACAGCTAAAGACTTAACAAGGTTTGCGCATGAGCCAAAGCAGCAGCAGGGTTTTATACAACTTGATCAGCACAATAAAGATTTTGAAACCATCTACTTCACTTGGCACAACATACCAGCAACTCAACCATTATCTATGACTGACTACACATATGGCTCAGACAGTAAGTTGGATGTGGCAGAAGGCAGTGTGCCACATCCATCGCCATAGTCTGCCTGGTGATAAGCCCAACACACATGTTCAGGTTTGGCCCCACAAACTCACCCCACCCAATATTCTAATTTTAAGTTTCCAATTACAACTTGTCAATAAATACATGTACAGTGGGTAAAAATACCTCTAAAAATCAAAATCTGAAACACACTTCAAACTACGATTCTCGGCTTTGAGTTGGAAGGCAAGCTACCATGGTTTGCTCATTCCTAAACCACAGGCAATAAGTAAAGTTTGCATGCAAAAACCATGATTCCCAGTTATAGTTTGGAAGATAAGCTACCATGGTTTGCTCATTCCTAAACCACAGGCAATAAGTAAAGTTTGCATGCGAAAACCATGATTCCCAGTTATAGTTTGGAAGGCAAGCTACCATGGTTTGCTCATTCCTAAACCACAGGCAATAAGTAAAGTTTGCATGCGAAAACCATGATTCCCAGTTATAGTTTGGAAGGCAAGCTACCATGGTTTGCTCATTCCTAGATTATGAACTTTAGGTAAAATCTTGCATAGGAAAACCAAGATTCCCAATTATAACTTGGAAGATGAGCTACTTTGTTCATTCATAGACCACAAACTTTAAATGAACCTTTGCAAGAGAAAGCCATGATTCCTGGTTCTGGCTTGGAAGTATTGCCATGGTTTGATCATTCATAAACCATAAACTTTAAGTGAAAAACATAGCATGAGAAAACCATGATTCCCGGTTAAAGTTTGGAAGGCAAGCTACCATGGTTTGCTCATTCCTAGATTATGAACTTTAGGTAAAATCTTGCATAGGAAAACCAAGATTCCCAATTATAACTTGGAAGATGAGCTACTTTGTTCATTCATAGACCACAAACTTTAAATGAACCTTTGCAAGAGAAAGCCATGATTCCTGGTTCTGGCTTGGAAGTATTGCCATGGTTTGATCATTCATAAACCATAAACTTTAAGTGAAAAACATAGCATGAGAAAACCATGATTCCCAGTTAAAGTTTGAAAGGCAAGCTACCATGGTTTGCTCATTCCTAGATTATCAACTTTAGGTAAAACCTTGCATAGGAAAACCAAGATTCCCAATTATAATTTGGAAGATGAGCTACTTTGTTCATTCATAGACCACAAACTTTAAATGAACCTTTGCAAGAGAAAGCCATGATTCCTGGTTCTGGTTTGGAAGAATTGCCATGGTTTGATCATTCATAAACCATAAACTTTAAGTGAAAAACATTGCACGAGAAAACCATATTTTCAGTTATAGTTTGGAAGGCAAACTAACATGGTTTGCTCATTCATAGACCATAGGCTTGAAGTGAACCTTTTCATGAGAAAGCCATGATTCTCAGTTATGGTTTGGAAGGAAAGCTACCATAGTTTGCTCATTTATACACTGCAGAATTTAAGCAAATCTTTACATGAGAAAGTCATGATTCTCAGTTGTGGTTTGGAAAGCAAGCAACTATAGTTTGCTCACCTATACACTGCAGACTTTAAGCAAATATTTGTATGAGAAAGCCATGATTCTCAGTTATGGTTTGGAAGGCAAGCAACCATAGTTTGCTCATCTATACACTGCAGACTTTAAGCGAATATTTGTATGAGAAAGCCATGATTCTCAGTTGTGGTTTAGAAGGCAAGCAACTATAGTTTGCTCACCTATACATTGCAGACTTTAAACGAATCTTTGCATGATAAAGCCATGATTCTCAGTTATGGTTTGGAAGACAAGCAACCGTAGTTTGCTCATTTATACACTGCAGACTTTAAGCGAATCTTTGCATGAGAAAGCCATGATTCTCAGTTATGATTTGTAACTACCATAGTTTGCTTATTCACAACACAAGATGCTGCAGAGTTGAACAATGTGCAGTGGAAGTAACTTCAAACTAAGGATGAGATTTTTTATTTTTTTTTTGCATTAGAACAATCTGTATCATGCATGTTGGGGAGGGCTGAATATATTTGCAATTTTGTGGGGGTCTTGCGCCCCAACCCTGTCAATGTGGAGAGCTTACTGTACACCAAACAACGTTCTTAATATTAACCAAATAAAGTTGTAGAACAGCAGTTCTCAACCTGTGGGTCACAGCCCCTTTGAGGGTCCAACAACCCTTACACAGGGGTTGCTTAAGACCATTGGAAACATATTTCTGATGGTCTTAGGAACCGAGACCCCGACAACTTTTTCCTGCCAGGAGCAGCTGGTTAGTAGCCGGCTGTAATAAATCACTACTGACCGAGAGGTCACGAGTTCGAAACCAGACCGGGTTGGATTGAGCACCTGACCATTAAATAGCCTAGCTCATTGTTTACCTAAGCAACCTAAAAGACAGTTGCATCTGTCAAGTAGGAAAATTTAGGGACCGCTAATGTGGGGGAGGCTAATTTAACTAATTTATGTCACCATAAAAACGTCCAGCAGTGTGCATGCGGCAGAATGAGGAAGTACTCCATCAAGGACTTGGTGTCACAAGTGGATGATGAAGCGCCAGCTCCCCCTGTGGCCGGAATCGAGCATACCCTCATGAAGCCCGAAGCTGGAAAATGTTAAATAGCCTCTGTGTCTCTGTCTGTATGTTGTATGTCTAATGGCATCAAATGTTTGCCATGTACATGTACATTGTGATCCGCCCTGAGAAGGGCAGAATATAAATAATGTAAATAAAATAAAATAAACAATGAAAATACAATCTGCATATCAGATATTTACATTACGATTCAAAACAGTAGCAAAATTACAGCTGTGAAGTAGCAACAAAAATAATTTTATGTTTGGGGGTCACCACAATATGAGGAACTCTACGAAAGGATCGCGGCATTTGGAAGGTTGAGAACACCGTTGTAAAAGATTAGTGTATCAACTACCAAGAATAGGGCTTTCTAGCTGTACCTTTAAGAACCTTTAAACAAAACAAAACAAAAACCCTTTCTCTGTAAGCTTCAATGTCTGGTTCCCTACAACCTCCCCAATATTCTTGCTCGCTCCCAGCAACTTGTAATAACTTTTTATGAAAGAGCTTTTAAAGAACAACATGGCATGGTGGAGAGAGGTCTTGGTTTTGAAGTGGGAGATCCGAAGCTGTAAATCTCCCTGGGTGGCCTGGGTCACCAGCAATTTAACACAAGTTCTCACAAGGTTGAGAACACAGAAAGTGCTATAAAGGCCATTAATAATATAAGCAAACCCTCTATACTGGTGGTATCTGCAAAAGGGAAAAAAAAGAACACCACAACCCCATTGGACATAATCCAGTTCCAAATGTGCCTCGACAGCAATGCAAATAGTGCATATAGTTTCACACTTATTATTGAAAAGCAAACGGACGTGAGGCTCTAACTTCGCTTTCCGAAATTATTAATGTGTTGCTAACTTTCTAGCAATGTAGATTTAAGGAAAGGCACACACACATCAGTCACTCTCTCGCATGTTCATTTGATTCTGAAATTAAAGTCTGCCTCGACAGTGAAGCCCGTTAAATCATTCCTGGAATAATAAATCAATCTCCACCCAGATTTCCACACCTCGGCCTTGTAAAGAAAAATACACACCACATTTTATTGCTAATCCTTGGAAGTTGCAGTGCTTTTTTCCCCACCAGTCTGCTATTCATTTCTGACTGAGTAGCACAGGAAAAGGGGAAAGAGGCCATTTTTCCTGACTGGCTGTTTAAACACACATTTTTTGAGACAGCTGCTTCCTCCAGCCACTGGCACCGCGTTTCTTGGAAGCAAGAAACGGTGCTGATTCAGCACCTCCAACACACGCAAAGCCGGACACAAATCACCCCTGATTCACAGCCCAGTTGCTACTGGAACAGAAAACAGAGAGAGGACCAAGATGGGTCAAAGCAAAACGCAGGAATACAAACACCAAAGTTCAAAAACCATGGCGCTCAAAAGCAGTCCTTGTTTGAGCTACTGTTGATGGTCCCACCAAGGGAGGACTTTGAGGAATAAGCGTGCCTCTAAACTGTGGATATAATAACAACAACAACAACAACAACAACAACAACATGACCTGAAGCTGTATGGGAAAACGGAAACTGAAATCCAGTCTCTGACTAACACTGTCCGAATTTTTAGCACTGATATCCGCATGTAGTTTGGCTTGGACAAATGTTCGACAGTGGCATTGAAGAAGGGAAAAATCATTGAAAGTGAGCCTAATGGCCAAGCAATAAAGTGTCATTAGCCAGAGACCTATAAATATCTGGGCATATTACAGCTAGACAACATCAAGCATGAACATGTGAAGATTGTGGTCAGCAAAGAATACACACAAAGGGTCAGAAAAATTCTCAAAAGCAGCTCAATGGAGGCAACACCATCAAGGCCATAAACACCTGGGCCATACCTGTCATAAGATATACTGCTGGCATCATAAACTGGACACAGGTGGAACTGGACAATTTGGACAGAAAAACAAGAAAACTCATGACCAGTTGACCGGCTATATCTGCCTAGAAGATCAGGGGGCAGAGGACTCTTACAAGTAAAACAAGCAGTCAAAGAAGAAGAACATGCCCTGGCAGAATATGTAAAGCAAAGTGAAGAACCTGCTTTGATTGAAGTCAAAAATCAGAAACTTCTCAAAGCACAGCAGACAAAAAACCAGTACAAGAAAGCCACACTACAAACTAGAGCTGACAGCTGGCACAACAAAACATTACATGGAAAGTTCCTTGACAAAATTGAAGGAAAAGCTGATAAGGAGAAGACCTGGCTCTGGCTCACGAATGGGACCCTGAAGAAGGAGACAGAAGGCCTGATCCTTGCAGCCCAGGAGCAAGACATCAGGACAAAGGCAATTCAGGCCAAGATCGAAAAATCAGCTGATGACCCAAAATGCAGACTGTGCAAGGAAACAGATGAAACCATTGATCATATCCTCAGCTGCTGTAAGAAAATTGCACAGACAGACTACAAACAGAGGCACAACTATGTGGCCCAAATGATTCATTGGAACTTATGCCTCAAGTACCACCTCCCAGCAGCAAAGAACTGGTGGGATCACAAACCTGCAAAAGTATTGGAAAATGAGCACGCAAAGATATTGGGGGACTTCCGAATCCAGACTGACAAAGTTCTGGAACACAATACACCAGACATCACAGTTGTGGAAAAGAAAAAGGTTTGGATCACTGATGTTGCCATCCCAGGTGACAGTCACATTGACGAAAAACAACAGGAAAAACTCAGCCGCTATCAGGACCTCAAGATTGAACTTCAAAGACTCTGGCAGAAACCAGTGCAGGTGGTCCCGGTGGTGATGGGCACACTGGGTGCCGTGCCGAAAGATCTCAGCCGGCATTTGGAAACAATAGACATTGACAAAATCACGATCTGCCAACTGCAAAAAGCCACCCTGCTGGGATCTGCACGCATCATCCGAAAATACATCCCACAGTCCTAGACACTTGGGAAGTGTTCGACTTGTGATTTTGTGAAACGAAACCCAGCATATCTATCTTGTTTGCTGTGTCATACAACGTCGTTGTGTCAATAATAATAATAATAATAATAATAATAATAATAATAATGTGGTTTAATGGGTGTTAATAATATATTAATATTAATATTAATAGCAGTGGTTATTCTGGGACCCTAAGCTGGGTCTGAGAGAGGGTTGCTTCCCCCTGACAGCTGATGTGTGCCAATGGATGTTAATAATAGTAGTAGTAGTAGTAATAATAATAATAATAATAGTACTCTGGGGAAGACCCAAACATTTTAAAAATGGATGGGCTAAAAGGGGTCAAAATGGCTTCAGTTGTGACGATTTTCACCCCTCTAGCCCAAAAAAATGAAGCCCTCCCATTGCAGCCAATGGATCGAAAATTTTCATTTTTTTTCATAAACCAGATGAAAATTCTGTTCGTATAGGCGGCCCATTTTTGTTAGCAGGAACAAATACGGAAACGAGACGAAACGAATGAAACTACACAAAACAAACAGCAATTCCATACAAAAGCACAACACTAGTAAAAAAAATCACATCCACAAATTAAGAACAAAAGTAGGGCAACTTGCACGCCCTTTACATAGAAATACTTCTTATATTGTGAGCCCGTTTTACGGAGACCTTGACATATCTGCACTTTGGTAAGTTATAAGAGGCTTACTTCTAATGGCCTGAATATTCACCAGCCAGGCAAGCCGATAAGGACGCGTCCCTTCAGCATTTTGCAAAACAAAGTAATGCAGATATCAGTAACAGCAACACGACACACAACGCGTAAAGATAGTAAGTTCAAAATAGTTCTGGGAGTTAAGAATTTACATGTCTTTATTAATTATTAGATGTTATTAGTGGGTGACTAAGGAGCTGGGAAGCTCTGAGCGTTCTTTTGAAGTGGTGTACCCAAATTAGACTGCAAAATAAATAAATAAAATAAATCCAGTAATGTCTGCTCTAATGAATTTTTCTAAACACACAAATCACACTTTATTAAGGCAGTGGATCTTTTAACTGTAAAAATATTATGACTGCGACGCTGGGGAAATCCATTCAGAATTAGAAAGCATTTGGGGGTTGTGTGTGTGCTTGTGTTTTGATTTCAGCGCTAAGGTTAGATGTGAGTGTGGCTTTTTTGAACAACGGGTATTAGGAAAAGGATTTCAGAACTGGCCCTTTCACCCCCGGTTTTACATTTATGCCAGTTTTTGATATGAAATAACCCTATTTAAAATAAAGTGTGTGTATAACAAGATGTCGAAATGTAAACATAGGCTATTGTGGACTCATTAAAAATATTGGGTTCCACGTTATGGAGTGATTTTATGCCCTCACCCCTAAATGTAATGTAGAAACACATACAAATAGTTACAAATCCATTTTTTATTTTAATTTCTGACAAAATAAATCTATTTTTCCCCCTAGAATGCAGTAAAACAAACACTGAACACGTCTGGAATTTTGTGTGACCTGATATTAAAATGTTATGGGAGGCTGATTAGGCAGTTTATATCTGCACATGGTGCTTTATATAATCTAATGGGACTTCAGGTAAGCAAAAATATAGGATTTTATATGCCTATCCAAGTTCCATTTGAGCCCAGGAGTTCCAGTTTGGGTATAGAACTTCCCTATGTCTGTGGTCTTTTTTCTACAGGGTTGCGAACAAGACAACATTGTATGATTGTGTGTTTGCATATCAACATATGCTTTCTCCTATGTGAAGTGCATGGTAGTATGAAGTACTGTTTATAATTCGTGTATATATTTACTGGGATCCTAGAAATTATATATATATGGAGATATTTTAGTCCAAAATTTTACTTTAAAAAACTGGGTTGACTTATCTATGGGTCAAAGTTTATCCCAGTGGTTCCCAACCTGTGGTCTATGGACCACCAGTGGTCTCCAAGAACTAAAATATGGTCCACGGTCTCACCATTACTACACCATTGCAACTAAAGTGACTCATCTCGCAAAGCCCTCTTATAGTGTCAAGGCAATGGGGATGTCGGGAGAGGCTGACTATAATAATAATAATAATAATAATAATAATAATAATAATAATAATAATAATAATCCAAAATGCAGACTGTGCAAGGAAACTGACGAAACCATTGACCATATCCTCAGCTGCTGTAAGAAAATTGCACAGACAGACTACAAACAGAGGCACAACTATGTGGCCCAAATGATTCATTGGAACTTATGCCTCAAGTACCACCTTCCAGCAGCAAAGAACGGGTGGGATCACAAACCAGCAAAGGTCGTGGAAAATGAACACGCAAAGATACTGTGGGACTTCTGAATCCATACTGACAAAGTTCTGGAACACAACACACCAGACATCACAGTTGTGGAAAAGAAAAAGGTTTGGATCATTGATGTTACCATCCCAGGTGACAGTCACATTGACGAAAAACAATAGGAAAAACTCAGCCGCTCTCAGGACCTCAAGATTGAACTTCAAAGACTCTGGCAGAAACCAGTGCAGGTGGTCCTGGTGGTGATGGGCACACTGGGTGCCGTGCCAAAAGATCTCAGCCAGCATTTGGAAACAATAGACATTGACAAAATTTTGATCTGCCAACTGCAAAAGGCCACCCTACTGGGATCTGCATGCATCATCCGAAAATACATCACACAGTCCTAGACACTTGGGAAGTGTTTGACTTGTGATTTTGTGATATGAAATCCAGCATATCTATCTTGTTTGCTGTGTCATACAATAAAATAATAATAATAATAATAATAATAATAATAATAATAATAATAATAATTTATTTTTGTATGCCGGCTCCATCTCCCCAGCAGGGGACTCAGGGTGGCTCACACAGGGAACAAGCCCAATATAATCACATAAAATGATAAAATAACAATTTAGACATCAGACAACACAATTTAAAAACAATTTAAACAAGTCATAGTTAAAATTGACATAGTTAAAATGTTAAACAATTATCCAGGCATTAAAGGTCCAATGTAGGATAACATCTGGGCGAAAATCAAAACTGATTTAGGGAGTGTCTATTACAAACAGGACATACATCAAATAGATACAACAGGTAGGGAAGATAAATCTGAACGGGAATCAGACTAAAAAGTAAGCAGGGCAAGTTTCAGTGTAGATATGGACCAGGTTATAATGGACTATAATGGTCTACCCAAAAGCACAACAGAACAGCCATGTTTTTAATTGCTTTCAGAAGACAGTAGCCTCCTGACTGCTGCTTCTCCTCCTCCTCCCGCCCACTGAGCGGGGCCGGACGTGGAGATGTCATGGTGTCTTTGTTTTTAGGCCTGTTCCTGGGTTATTTGGGGTGCTGATTCAGAAAATTGCATTGGATAGACCACATCAGCTCTAGATTATTAAATATGGCTTTCTATGGGCGAGCAGATGGTGACTACAGGATGACATATGTCCTGTATCAGAAACTAGAGCTGATGTAGTCTTCCAAGATGGATTTGGCCCTTTTCCTTTTCTGAGGAATGACCCTCAACATATCCACTGTCATATCAAAATCCGTAAGTTTTGTCCAAAATGTGCCCTTGACTAATAATAAACACATACAGCAGAGCTTTCCAAACATTTCATATTGGCGACACACTTTTTAGACATGCATCGTTTTGCGACACCGT
Organism: Anolis carolinensis; assembly: GCF_035594765.1. Classification (NCBI taxonomy): domain Eukaryota; kingdom Metazoa; phylum Chordata; class Lepidosauria; order Squamata; family Anolidae; genus Anolis; species Anolis carolinensis. The sequence goes on from NW_026943820.1 coordinate 7,350,402, forward strand.
AATTCAGTTTTACTCGCAAACCAGAGGTTAAACCAACCCCTTATAAGTGATACAGACACTATTTGTACGGAATGTATGTGGACACAACATATCTCCTGAAAACCTTTCATTTATATTTTTAAAAATACATGATTTCATTCTTATTTCGCATAGACTCCGGTTTCTTGTTACATTCACGCAATGTAGTTCAGCCGATACACTAACATGTCATGACACACAGTTTGGAAAGCTCGAAGATATTGTTTTTGTATGCAAGGTGCAGAATTGAACTACTGCATGTATATACAGTAGAGTCTCACTTATCCAACACTCGCTTATCCAACGTTCTGGATTATCCAACACATTTTTGTAGTCAATGTTTTCAATATATCGTGATATTTTGGTGCTAAACTTGTAAATACAGTAATTACTACATAGCATTACTGTGTATTGAACTACTTTTTCTGTCAAATTTGTTGTATAACATGATGTTTTGGTGCTTAATTTGTAAAATCATAACCTAATTTGATGTTTAATAGGTTTTTTTCTTAATCTCTCCTTATTATCCAACATATTTGCTTATCCAACGTTCTGTCAGCCCGTTTATGTTGGATAAGTGAGACTCCACTGTATAATAAACTTACTGCAAGGTGCAGAATTGAAGTACTGCATGTATATATTTACTACAAGGTGCAGAATTCCGGACCTTAGCATGGTTAGGGTTCGGAATTTGGATAGTTTTCTCAAATGATAAGAAAATCCTAATAACAAAATAACAAGGCCTCTCTGAGTATACTGCTCTCTTCACCAGCAGTACTCAGTCAGCACTGAAAACTTGTCCGAACTGGTTCTTCAGCAGCAGAACAGAAACAGTATCAAATCAATGCCCAGGTCTTTGCAGGCTCAGCCAATCGGCTTCATACACTTCATTTTCCAGCACAGTGCCTTTGCAAACCATGACACGGTGTGCGAAAAATAGCACAGTAACCTGCAAGTATAATTTCCAAGCTCCTTGGAATGACTCCAGTAGTATCCATGTTGTAGAGAATTGGCGGTGTGTATTAACTGTTCCTATGTGCCATTTTAAGATATAGACGTGATATATAGGAGTGTGGCCTTGGTCCAGGAACACATTGTGGGCACAGACCACAATTCCCCCATGACTTACCTTGAGCAGCCCTGTAGACCTTACGGAGATTATCCCGGAATAGGCTGCCTTCCAGAAACCACTTTACTTCTGCTTTTAATCCATCCATACATTTCTTTGAAAGCTGTGGTTGGCTCTACTTTTATATAGTTATTAAGCTTTGCTTTTTAATTGTGTTGCTTAGAGTACGTTGGCATATACGCAACCAATGCCAAATCCTTTCACGTAGAAGCCTCGACTAAATAGTATGCTGATTTGTTTGTTATTTAAAAATGAGACTTAGGAACCAAAAGAGATCATAAATGCAAATTTATACTCTGTGCTGTTTTCCCCCTTAACAAGAATATGTATATTTCTTATCTTGGGAGATGGTAGCATTAAAATGAAAGAGCAAGGGGAATATTAGCACTCTCGCTTTTGCATGCACACACACACATACACACACACACTCAAAGACAGCAGTGTCTCCGTTCAAATTTGCAACCTACCACTAATGTAGCTTTGCTTGAAATAAAGCTTCACTCAAATGGATGGAGATTTCTTCCATGATAGTGAATTTAGAATTATTGATGGTGTCGCATTGTAAGCTTTAAAAGCAACGTTTCATAAAGCAAAAAATTAAAATAAAGTGGTGTACATGAGTGTACACACATTTAGTGACAAGCGCAAAAGGTAAAGGTAAAGGTAAAGGTTTTCCCCTGACATTAAGTCTAGTCGTGTCTGACTCTGGGGGTTGGTGCTCATCTCAATTTCTAAGCTGAAGAGCCAGCGTTGTCCATAGACACCTCCAAGGTCATGTGGCCAGCATGGACATCCATCGACAAGTGGGCTACAGAATCAAAATACAAATGAACAGACACAGAAGCGGCAGAAATATACAATGCCAGAAAACCGCACTATTATTATTATTGTTATTATTATTATTATTATTATTATTATTATTATTATTATTATTATTATTATATTGTATGACACAGCAAACAAGATAGATATGCTGGATTTCGTATCATAAAATCACAAGTCGAACACTTCCCAAGTGTCTAGGACTGTGTGATGTATTTTTGGATGTGGCCTTTTGCAGTTGGCAGATCGTAATTTGGTCAATGCCTATTGTTTCCAAATGATGATGATGATGATGATGATTATTATTATTATTATTATTATTATTATTATTATTATTAACACCCATTGGCACACATCACATTTAATGGGGTAGCAACCCTCTCCCAGACTCAGCTTAGGGTCCTAGAATAACTATTGTTAATAATATTAATATTAATATTAACACTGATTAGTCCACATCAGATGTAATGGAGAAGCACTCCTCTCCCAGACTCAGCTTAGGTTCCTAGAATAACTATTGTTAGTAATATTAATATTATTATTACCACCCATTAGTCCACATCAGATGTAATGGGGAAGCACTCCTCTCCCAGACTCGGCTTAGGTTCCTAGAATAACTATTGTTAGTAATATTAATATTAAGATTATTATCAACACTCATTAGTTCACATCAGATGTAATGGAGAAGCACTCCTCTCCCAAACTCAGCTTAGGGTCCCAGAATAATTATTGTTAGTAATATTAATATTAATATTATTATTAACACCCATTAGTCCACATCAGATGCAATGGGGAAGCACTCCTCTCCCAGACTCAGCTTAAGGTCCTAGAATAACTATTGTTAGTAATATTAATATTATTATTAATATTACCACCCAGTAGTCCACATCAGATGTAATGGGGAAGCACTCCTCTCCCAGACTCAGCTTAGGGTCCTAGAATAACTATTGTTAGTAATATTAATATTAATATTATTATTATTACCACAGGTTGAGAACCACTGTGTTAGGAGGATATTTCTGAGCATAGTTACACACAAGACACACAGACATAGCAATGCACTAAATTGGTTATAAGTGGGCATATTTGAGCATGATGATGTCAATGGAAATGCAATTAAGACTCTCAAAGCATTGTATGTGGTCTGTAACTTGGTGTTATGGTTAAGTCTGATGATAAAGGGGGATTCGGGTTTATGCAGGCTGATCAAGAAAATGTTGAATGCTCTGAATTGTCAGAAAGGCCGCAGGCTAGCAGGGAAGCTGAAGTTAGTAATAAGGGTGACCTTTCACAAGATTTAGAACATCAACAAAGTTCAGGTGGCTCAGGCAGCAAGTCAGAGGAGTCTTTCTTAGATAGAGACACTGTGATGTCCCAGAGTCCCTTGGGTCATGATCTTGTATTCATTGCGGACCAGAGCGACGAGGATATAGGGTTTATGCCGACTCAGCAAGAGTCCGTTCCCTTCCAGATGCTCCCTGTTGACAGTTCAAGCCCAAAGCTCATTAAAAAAGGCCTTGAGGCCGAGCCTGTTCCCAGCGGTTCCCCTCCCTTTGATAGGAGGGTGTTTTGGGAATCAAGTTGCTCGGAGAAGGCCAACTTACGGAGGAGCGCGAGATTAGCAGTCAGAGAAGCTGCTGACTAACCCGTTTCCCTCGAGAGTTTCCAGGGAGGCTTGCATCTGGTGAAGATGTTGTCTCTAGCCAGTTTTTCCCTTGGGAAAAGTGTTGGACACCTGTTTTGAAGGGCGATTTGAAGTCCCTTAAAAGTTCTGCGCGCTGGCTAGCCAGTGCGGTGTCAACGTGTCAGTTGGAGGATTAACTTCGCTTCTAGTTCCTTGTGGCGCGCTACTCTCGAGTAGACCGGGTGATGCGCCTCGCCTTCTAGTCAAGTCTGGACCACATTTGGATCCACTATCTTCAGCCTTGCCTTGCCTTGTTTCCTTGCCTTGCCTTGAACTTCTTGCCTTGGACTAGCTTCCTGAGACTCTTGCAAAAGACCTGGATTATTCCCCACTCAAACTGCTTGAAAGTTTGAGTGTGTTTCGGTTAATTGGATTATCATCTTTAAACTCTAATACTGGACATTGGACTTTATAATACTGGACTATATTTGACCTTTCCCAGAACGTCTATTGTTGGACTATATATTTTGCTTATTTTTGTTTTATTTCTTCAATTCTTTAATAAAGATATTAGATTGTTTATTGGCTTCGGTGTCTGGTTTCCAGTGCTCACACAGCCTAGAGTATCACAGACACAAGGTTAAGAGTTTGTCCCAGGCATTCTGTGAGATCACTAGTAAACGTGTGGGAACCCAAGGTCAAAGAAATGCTTTCTTAGCTTGTAAGCATGGTTAAATAGGGAGAAACAGGGAAAGATTTCAGACAAAGCAACTTTGATTTTGGATGCTTAATTCCTGCCTTGTCTGCTCATGGAAAAAGATTCTTGCTTTTGTTCCTGCCTAGGTTCTGTTTTTGGATTGTATTTTGTAATTCACGCTACCTTGATTTTCAGGACTGATTTGCTATATTAGAGACTTTGAACTATTTTCTACAGAGACTTTGAACTATATTCTTCAGATTGCCTTTGCAATTGGATTATTGCTTTCTTTACTGCTTTTTATTAAGATTTTGCTATCTTTTATCAATAAACTGAAAAAAAGCAAGTCTGCTGTGGTGGAGTGTGTGTTAAGAGCAAGGTGAACCAGTGCTGAGGTGCAACACTTGGTCTTGTCTGCTGTAGCCTCCTTTCAACCAGCAAAAATATGTTTTCCATTACCTGGGGGGAAAGATCTGCAATTTACCCTATACCCATTCATTAGGAGTAAGCCCATTTGGACACCAATGGTCCCGCCATCTGAGCAGAAATGCATCTTATTGCGCTGTCAATGTGTAGCGGGGGGAAAAAGGAACATGAGAACTGTCAAAAAAAGATCTTGACGACGTTTCCCATACATCTTATTTAATACCTTCAGTTTGAAAAGCTGGCAAATTAACTCAGCAGAGAAGCCAACCTTTCTTATCCATCTTCATTAAGTATGACGAGGAAATAATAAGAGACAGGAGTAAATCACCCCCCGCTGTTATGGGCAAGGTTAAATTAATTTCACATAATTCTTTTTTCCTTTATTACAAAAGGCTTATTCAAGAGTGCTGAACAGGTAGGAAGAGAGAGAACACACGCTACTAGCGCTCATGTATAAATATGCCAAGACACCAGGTGAGAAGAATATAATGCCTTCAAATTGAAACTAGAACAATATCCCAAACAGCTACTCCCAACTGTTCCCAGTCTTACCATTTCCAGGTGTTACTACTTAATTCCCTTGAAATGTTGATATAGTTTGGCAAGACTTTGGCACTCAACTGCAGCTATCATGATCCCTCACCATTAACTGTGATGGCTAGGATTAGTGGGCAATGTAGTCCAACATATATCTAGAGGAGTGATACTCAAAGTGGTGACCTGTTGCCAGTCTAGTAGCCACTCTCTGAAAAATCTACTGTAAACAAAAGAAAGGGAAAAAATATGTAATGGTCATGATGGAACCATTCAGGATGGAAAACAATAATTCTCCACCACATTGGATAGTAGACATGTCCAAAAATAGTTTTGAATCGTATATCGGATTTATTTCAGATTGTTCTCGCTTTTTGATACGCATTCCGAGACATTGTCTCACAGCGCAAACAGCAATGTAATTCGAACCATTGTTGGCCCATTCTCTAATTGTCTCTTAATGTTTCGTTAATTTTTCCCACCAAAATTTTTTTTAAAAAAAAAATTGTTTCTACAACCTACCTTGAATGGGAGCTTAGCACAGCCTAACATGGCTGCCGTTCCCTGGCCAATCAGAAGCTTCCACGATGGACGCAAAGGTGGGGGCTAGGGTCCTCTGCGTCCACGTAGAAGATTGCCATAAAAGCCCGTTGTGTAGCCCAGGCGAGCCATTCTGGGCTGGGCTTTGTGCGGAGAGGGTGGTGGTCTGCAAACGGAGAGCAAGCAAGCCTTGTATCTTGAGGGAGAGAGTGAGTGAAGGGGCCCAGTCTGGCTGTTCCCACAGAGGGGTTTGGAGAAAGGGTTAGGATTTTGTTGCTGGTTCTTTCTCTTAGCAAGGGAATTTCTAGTTTTCAAAGTATCTTTGCACTCCTTGCCAGGGCATTGCTTGGCGTGGTGGTCACTGGTCCATTTCTAATTGAAGGCATTGGGTTGAGGCTTGTGGGATTACATAGCCAGAGACACCATTGATTTCCAGTGTCCTTCTTGCTTACAAATATAGCAAGGGAATTTCTAGTTTTCAAAGTATCTTTGCACTCCTTGCCAGGGCATTGCTTGGCATGGTGGTTACTGGTCCATTTCTAATTGAAGGCATTGGGTTGAGGCTTGTGGGATTACATAGCCAGAGACACCATTGATTTCCAGTGTCCTTCTTGCTTACAAATATAGCAAGGGAATTTCTAGTTTTCAAAGTATCTTTGCACAACTTGCAAGGGCATTGCAAATTTGATGAGGATAGCTCAAGAAATGAGGGCGGGAGAGCCCTGTAATAGTCCCCCCCCCCCCGGGGTTCCTTTTTTTTGGTGATTGCGCATGCGCGTCCGCCATTTTAGAAACATTTAGAATCATTACGAATTTTCGGAAATATCCGAAATTTTTGGGTGAAAAAAATCGGAAATACTTTCTATATCGAAGCGCCAGCGCCCCCTACTTTAGAAACGAGAATTGAAACATTTTTTTCATCGATCGGACATGCCTATAGGATAGCATGAAAACCTCTCTTCTATAGACAGGATCCAAAGAGCCAAGAATTGACTTGACTTCTTATGGCTTTAGAGTACTCCATCTAACACTGTACCCACTCACTCTATTGGAAGGTAATCCAGATAAAAGAAGAAACAAAGGAAATGAATGAAGACCCACATGCATACACTGGGATCCTAGACATTAAATCAGTGTTTCTCAACCTGGGGGTTGGGACCCCTGGAGGGGGTCACGAGGGGGTTTCAAATGGGTCACTAAAGACTATCAGAAAACACATATTTCTGATGGTATTAGGTACCCAAATACTTCCAGTATTTTCTGTTGGTCAAGGGGGTTCTATGTGGGAGATTTGTCCCAATTCTATCGCTGGTGGAGTTTAAGCGGCTTCTTGTAAGTGAACTATACATCCCAGCAACTACAACTCCCAAATGTCAAGGTCTAATTTTCCCCAAACTCCAACAGTGTTCAAATTTGGGCATATTGAGTATTTGTGCCAAGTTTGGTCCAGATCCATCAATGCTTGGAATCTAAGTTCCGAATGCTGCAACTCCTTAATCCAGTTCCTCATGTTGTGATAACCCCAAACCATAAAATTCTTTTCGTTGCTACTTCATAGCTGTCATTTTGCTACTGTTATGAATTGTAATGTAAATATCTGATATGCAGGATGTGCTTTCATTCACTGGACCAAATTTGGCACAAATAATCAATACATCCAAATTTGAATACTGGTGGGGCTGGGGGGGGGGGGGAATTGATTTTGTCATTTGGGAGTTGTAGTTGCTGGGATTTATAGTTCACCTACAATCGAATAGCATTCTGAACTCCTCCAATGATGGAACTGAACCAAACTTGGCACACCGAACTCCCATGACCAACAGGAAATACTGGAAGGGTTTGGTGGGCACTGGCCTTGAGTTTTGGGAGTTGTAGTTCACCTACATCCAGAGAGCACTGTAGACTCCAAACATAGATGGATCCTCACCAAACCTGGCACGAGTAATCAATATGCCCAAATTTGAACACTGGTGGAGTTTGGGAAAATAGACCTTGGCATTTGGGAGTTGTAGTTGCTGGGATTTATAGTTCACCTACAATCAAAGAGCATTCTGAAGTCCACCAACAATGGAACTGAACCAAACTTGGCACACAGAACTCCCATGACCAACAGGAAATACTGGAAGCGTTTGGTGGTCACTGGCCTTAAGTTTTGGGAGTTGTAGTTCACCTACATCCAGAGAGAACTGTAGACTCCAAACATAGATGGATCCTCACCAAACCTGGCATGAGTAATCAAAATGCCCAAATTTGAACACTGGTGGAGTTTGGGGGAAAAGACCTTGACATTTGGGAGTTGTAGTTGCTGGGATTTACAGTTCACCTACAATCAAAGAGCCCCTTGAACCCCACCAATGATAGAATTGGGCCAAACGTCCCACATAGAACCCCAATGACCAACAGGAAATACTGGGGGGATTTCGGTTCCTAATACCTCCCCAGAGGTCCTGACCCCCAGGTTGAGAAATGCTGGAATAAGAGATCTCTAAATCATCCTGATTAGTTCTTAAGAATGGATCCCTTGATCAAGTCGATCCATCAGCAACACGGTCTTCCTCTTTTTCTGCTGCTTTCTATTTTACCAAGTGTTACTATCTCTTCTAGTGAGACATGTCTTCTCATGATATATCCCAAGCATGATGGTCTTAGCTCAGCTTCTAGGGTGAATTTAGGCTTTATGTGCTCTTACACAAACAGCCCTTTCTATCCACGGGTTGTGCAATCATAGAATCATAGAATAGAATAATAGAGTTGAAGGAGACCTCATGGGCCATCCAGTCCAACCCCCCATGGTTTCAACCAAAGATATTAGGATTTCCCAAATCAAATCCATGGGGATACCCAAGGCCCACTGTATGCATTTATTTGCACTTTTAGTAATCTGCGGTATCCACAGAACTCTTCTCCAACACTACATTCCAAGTGAATTATTGATATGGCACTTTCTAATACGAAGAGAACAACATATACACTTTGTTCATCCTCAGGACTAGCATTGAGTCAGGCCTGACTAAAGCTTAGGTCCAGGGGACCTTAAAGACAACTTATCCAGATCCTAAGATCTCTTGAAGAAATCTTCATCTAGTCTGATGCTATGGGATTCAGGGCATGGGAGAGGGCCTTTCTGCGGCTATGTCCCAGTTCCACAACACGGTCCCATAGGAAGCTTGACGTTGTCCCTGTATTTTTAGCCTTGCCGCTAAATGAAAAGGGTTTTTTAAATGACTTTCTTATTAACCTTGCTATATCAAGCCAGTAATACAGACTTCAGGTTTGCGGGAACTTTGGTCTTATTATGATCAACAAAATGCAAGCACGTCGTAAACAAAACACATTTTGAATTAATGTATTTTGAATGCGACTCAAATTTTGTTTTGAGTACCCCAACGAAACAGAACACATAGTCCTTCTATGTGCACAAAAATTGCACTTTTCCTTTGTCACTTCGGCATTATAATTTAGGGACAGTTTGTTGTTGCCATTGTTGAACATCTGGGAGCCAGAAGTCCGTGCCAAACGTTCTGCAATTCACACAGAGATCTGCCAGTAGATCCCAAATGCCTCTTTGCCCACCCGATTTAAGGCAATTGATGTTTTAATTATCTGCCATTAACAATGATGACCATTTTTTGTTTGGATGGTGAGCTCTACTGTAGTATTTATGTGACAGTGCATTTCGGCGGAGTATGTTCAGCGGGGTTTACACTCATGATTTCACCACTAGTTTTAGTTGCACAACAATATTTCAAAAGAAGAAACTTGCAAAACAACCTTGCCTTTAAAAAATATAATATTCATGAAAAGTATGAGATTTATATCAAAGGCACAATATGTTTAAACCCAAGTTCCCTTCATTACGTACCACTTGGTATCATCACAGCCATACATTCCAAGATAGCAGCACATTAAAAAAATAAGAAGTGGCGTGCTATGTTTTTTCTGGGCTGTGTAGCCATGTTCCAGAAGCATTCTCTCCTGACGTTTCACCCACATCTATGCCAGGCATCCTCAGAGGTTGTGAGATCTGTTGGAAACTAAGCAAGTGGGGTTTATAATATCTGTGGAATAATATCCAGGGTGGGAGAAAGAACTCTGAAGTGTGAATGTTGCACTTGGCCACCTTGATTAGCATTGAATAGCCTTGCAGCTTCAATGCCTGGCGTCTTCTTGCCTGGGGAATCCTTTGTTGGGAGGTGTTAGCTGGCCCTGGTTGTTTCCTTTCTAGAATTCCTATGTTTTTTTTTAGTGTTGCTCTTTATTTACTGTCCCGATTCTAGAGTCTTTGAATACTTGTTGCCAGATTGTGTTCACTTTCATGGTTTCCTCCTTTTTGTAGAAATTGTCCATTTCAATGGCTTCTCTGTGTAGTCTGACATGGTGGTTGTTAGAATGGTTCAGCATTTCTGTGTTCTCAAATAATAGGCTGTGTCCAGATTGGTTCAACAGGCAGGAAGAAGCCAGGCTTTGAAGCTGCAAGGCCATTCAATGCAAATTATATAATAATAATAATAATAATAATAATAATAACAACAACAACAACAACGACTTTATTTTTAAATCCCACCTCCCCGGAGGGACTTGGGGCGGCATACATGGGGAACATGCCCATTCCAACAATGAATTAAAACCAACCATAGATTAAAACATAACACAATAAAATCAATAATATTACCAAAGACAATAACATAACATGAAACAGCATCACAACCAACCATCTAGTATCTACCAACTGCAGCATCCATCATGCCAGACGACACAGAGAAGCCATTGAAATCCACAAGCATGTGGAGAATTTCAACAGAAAGGAGGAAACCATGAAAATTTACAAAATCTGGCTGCCCGTATTAAAAAACAAACAAACTCTGAAACAGTTAAGAACAACAGTCAGAAAACAGGGGAATTCTAGACAGGAAACAACCAGGGCCAGCTAATACCTCCCAACAAAGGATCTCCCCAGGCAGGAAAGAGCCAGGCTTAAAAGATGCTAGGCTATTCAATGCTAATCGATATATATGGTATTATATATTTTCCATAGTATTATATTTAATATAGGAGTATTATTATTATTATTTATTCATTATTATATGGTGTTAGTAGTGGAGCCCCCGGCTGCGCAGTGGGTTAAACCCAGGCAGGAAGGAATCAGACTCTGAAGCTGATAGGTTATTCAATGCTAATCAATATATACAGTATTATATATTATCCACAGTATTACATTTAATTTATTATTATTATTTATTTTATTGTATGACACAGCAAACAAGATAGATATGCTGGATTTTGTATCACAAAATCACAAGTCAAACACTTCCCAAGCGTCTAGGACTGTGTGATGTATTTTCGGATGATGCGTGCAGATCCAGTAGGGTGGCCTTTTGCAGTGGACAGATCGTGATTTTGTCAATGTCTATTGTTTCCAAATGCCGGCTGAGATATTTGGCACCGGGACCACCTGCACTGGTTTCTGCCAGAGTCTTTGAAGTTCAATCTTGAGGTCCTGATAGCGGCTGAGTTTTTCCTGTTGTTTTTCGTCAATGCGACTGTCACCTGGGATGGCAACATCAATGATCCAAACCGTTTTCTTTTCCACAACTGTGATGTCTGGTGTGTTGTGTTCCAGAATTTGGCAGTCTGTATTCGGAAGTCCCACAGTATCTTTGCGTGCTCATTTTCCAAGACTTTTGCAGGTTTGTGATCCCACCAGTTCTTTACTGCTGGGAGGTATGGTGCTATTAGTAGTGGAGCCCCCAGTAGCGCAGTGGGTTAAACCCAGGCAGGAAGGAGCCAGACTCTGAAGTTGATAGGCTATTCAATGCTAATCAAGGTGGCCAATGGCAACATTCACACTTGCCTCACACATGAGTTCTTTCTCCCACCTTGAATAATCCACACATATATAAATCCCACTTGCCTAGTTTCCAACAGACTTCACAACCTCTGAGGATGCCTGCCATAGATGTGGGCAAAACGTCAGGAGAGAATGCTTCTGGAGCATGGCCAGACAGCCCGGAAATATCATAGCAATCCAATGATTCTGGTCATGAAAAGCTTCGACAACACATAGAATAAGAAATGCTCTGTATTAAAAAGCATTGGTCTGTCAGCCTGAAATTATTGAAATGAATTCAAGTCGCTGCTATTAGCACTTCCTCTAGGTAATTCAAATGCAATTAAACCGACCGCTCGCTTTCGGTCGTAGTTTGTAGATTTGCAAAAAAAGAAGAAGAAAGAAACACATCGTTTTCACTAGTGACTAGACAGACTAGATTTTTTAAAATGTGGACTGGGTTCTCTTCCCTTGAAACTAAAACTAAACAAGTGTTGCCATGGCATGCAGGATATCCCTCAGGATACAGGTCATTTCCTTCAGTTTTCGAGTCACTAAAATTTAGCTGCCAAAATATATAGAAGTGGAGAGAGGGAAGATACGCAACTGCAGAAGGCATTATCCGCATGGAACGGTGGTCGTGAAATCTGAAAAATGTGCCACAAGTTGTCCCTCTCCGTGTGCACATTCAGGCTGTGCGATCAATGGACAAAATGTTTGAATACTCATTGCAAAATTGGGGAGGAGTGAATCTTTTTTTTTTATTAAAATCATCTTTATTATTTTCCATCTATATATATAAAAGAGTGATGGCATCACGGCGACCCACAAAACAGCAAAACTACAGGCCCCCCAACCTCGAAATTTGACAACACAACCCATCATCCACGCCTCTAGGTTGATACAACAAAAAAGAAAAGAAAAATAAAGTCCTAATTAGAGAGAGAGGAATAATTGCTTTTATCCAATTGCTGCCAGTTAGAAGGCTAAGCTCCTCCAACTTGGTCTCCTAGCAACCCAATAAAAAATAATAAAAAACACTAAAAATTAATACAATTAAATACTATAATAACAGAAAATAACTAAAAATAATACAAGAAAATAATAAAATATAATAAATAAAAATATAACTTACAATAAAATTAATAAAAAAAATTGCAAATAACGTCAAATAAAAATTACACAATTTTTAACCAATACCACCACCACTTTGCCACAGTAACGCGTGGCTGGGCACAGCTAGTCTATATATATAAAAGGGTAATGAAATTTCGGCCTAGGACAAAACAACAAAACTACACATCCCAGAAACACTAAACTTGGCAGCACAACCTCTCATCCATGCCTCTACGTTCATACAACAAAAAGAAAAGCAAAATAAAGTCCTAATTAGAGGGAGAGGAGTAATTGTTTTTATCCAATTGCTGCCAGCTAGAAAGCTAAGCTCTGCCCACTTGGTCTCCTAGCAACCCACTCAGCCCAGGGGACAGTTAGAGTTAGGTCTCACTTAGGCCTCTTCCCCACTGCCTATAAAATACAAATTATCCGATTTTAACTGGATTATATGGCAGTAAAGACTCAAAGCCCTTCCACACAACTATATAACCCATTTATAATCTTATATTATCTGCTTTGAACTGCATTATCTTGACTCCACACTGCCATATAATCCACTTGTGTGCATTTTATACAGCTGTGTAGAAGGGGCCTCATATAATCCAGTTCTAAGCAGATAATATAAGATACTTTATTTCTCATATCACCATACTTCGCTACAGCAACGCGTGGCCGGGCACCGCTAGTATATGATAAAAAAGTTTAAAAAGAAAAAGAAAACAGAGAGAAAAAAAGAAAAGAAAAGAAGAAAAAATAATGTATAATGTGTAATTAATTCCTTTAATTACTCTGATTTTATCTGCTTGGATTTTAATGTATTGTCCATTATTTTATTTTGTGTATTGTTGAAATGTTTTAAGTTTTTGTCAAATATGTTGTGTCGTTGTTTCAGGCTTGTCCCTGTTGTGAGCCGCCCTGAATCCCTTAGGGGAGATGGGGCGGGATATAAAAATAAAGTTGATTATTATTATTATTATTATTATTATTATTATTATTATTATTATGTATAATAAATAATAATAAATAATATAAATAAATATATAAATAAATAAATTGTTTTTGAGGATGTTTCCAAAATCACAGACCTAACATTTTCTGAAACGGGGAGGAGTGAATAATTTTTTAAAAATTAAAATCATCTTTATTGATTATTTTCCATATATGATGAAAAGTAAAAAAAAATAAAAATAAAGAAAAAGAGAAAAGAGAGAAAAAAAGACAAAAAGAAAAGAAAATAATAAGAAAAATAATAAATAATGTATAATAAATTATAATAAATAATAATAGAATTAAAAAATAAAAAGTGAATCGTTTCTGAGGGTGCTTCCAAAATCATAGACCTAAAATTTTCTGTAACGGGGAGAAGTGAATAATTTTTTAAAAAAAATTAAAATCATCTTTATTGATTATTTTCTTTATAGGATAAAAAGTAAAGAAAAAGAAAACAGAGAGAAAAAAAGAAAATAAAATAAGAAAAAATAATATATAATAAATAATATAAATAAATAAGTTGTTTTTGAGGGTGTTTCCAAAATCATAGACCTAAAATTTTCCACAACGGGGAGGAGTGAATAATTTTTAAAAAATTAAAATCATCTTTATTGATTATTTTCCATATGTGATGAAAAGTTAAAAAAAGAAAAAGAAAAAAGAGAGAGAAAAGAAAAGAAAAGAATAAAAAAAATAATAGATAACATATAATAAATAACAATAAATAATAAAAAATAAAAAGTGAATCATTTTTAGGGTGTTTCCAAAATCATAGACCTAAAATTTTTTGTAACTATAACAAAAGTAATGAATTTTTCGTTACTGTTTTTGTTCAGTAACTGAGCAAATGGGGAAACTTCAGGGACACATTTTCTCCCTAACTTTTAGAGCGATCGTGATGAAACTTGCTATAATTGTGCCACACATTTACCACTTTTAGCCCACCAAGTTTCAGAACAATACCCTCATGCACTAATTTTGAGGGGAACTTTTAAAACTTTTCATAAACAATAAAAAACCTACAAGAGCGATCTACTTGAATTTAATAGACAATATCAATAAACCTCCCTTGCTTAGTTTTCCAATATACCTCACAACCTCTGAGAATGCCTGCCATAGATGTGGGAAAAATGTCAGGAGAAAATGCTTCTGGAACATGGCCAGACAGCCCAAAAATGCACAACAACTCAGACAAGGGTTCTTTCTCCCACCCTGGACCTTCCACAGATATATAAACCCCACTTGCCTCGTTTCCAACAGATCTCACAATCTCTGTGGATGCCTGCCATAGATGTGGGTGAAACGTCAGGAGAGAATGCTTCTGGAACATGGCCAGACAGCCCAAAAAAATGCACAACAACCCAGACAAGGGTTCTTTCTCCCACCCTGGACCTTCCACAGATATATAAACCCCACTTGCCTCGTTTCCAACAGATCTCACAATCTCTGTGGATACCTGCCATAGATGTGGGCGAAACGTCAGGAGAGAATGCTTCTGGAACATGGCCAGACAGCCCAAAAAAATGCACAACAACCCAGACAAGGGTTCTTTCTCCCACCCTGGACCTTCCACAGATATATAAACCCCACTTGCCTCGTTTCCAACAGATCTCACAATCTCTGTGGATACCTGCCATAGATGTGGGCGAAACGTCAGGAGAGAATGCTTCTGGAACATGGCCAAACAGCCCGAAAAATGCACAACCCAAATTCTGATTCCTATTCAAGGAAATGGCATTTACGCCAGTGCTTTCCCTTTTTGAATAAGATACAAAGCTCGTCTAACAAAGAAGTCTTTCTCAGTCTAGAGTTGAAAAATAGGTAGAACTGCAACTTATTTGACTTATTTTGCATTTATTAATTTTACATCTTGCCTTTCTTCCATACGCATCCAAAGCTACGAAACATTTTTCAGTTCTATTACTGAAATAATGCATTTTTGTCACCTCAAAGTGCAGGGGACTATACATATTGGAACAATAAGTATTCTATAAATTCTAAAATGAAGTCAAAAAACGGAAGTTGCTACTATGCTGGAGTCCAGGTCTATTCACATCTCATCAGAAGAGCATTTTCTATTATTTTACCATTGCCTCCTCTCTGCCCCTTCCATCTCTGTGATTTTGTGTGTTGAGAAAATAAAGTATTGCTTCGTTTGAGAACAAAAGTGTTTGCAGAGAGAGGAAGATGTCCAGGAAACGGAAATGAACGGAAACAAAAAGGAATGTTGGAGTGATAAAACAGACCAGTCCATGGACTTCCTTTTTGTAACTTTGTGTCCCATTTTCCATATGTGTTCTGCATATATTTTCCATATATGCAGAGCATTTTCAAGGTGTTGTCGAAGGTTTTCATGGCCAGAATCATTAGGATTGCTATGATATTTCCGGGCTGTATGGCCATGTTCCAGAAGCATTCTCTCCTGACGTTTCGCCCACATCTATGTCACGCATCTTCAGAAGTTGTGAAATCGGTTGGAAACTTGGCAAGTGAGGAAACTAATGATAAAGACACACAAATGTCTATACAATGTCGAAGAGATACGCAAACACGATAAAGGTTCAAAACATAAAAAGAGACGTGACATGTAAAGGCCACAGAAATAGTCAGGCCTCTCTGAGTATAGAGCTATCTTCTTTCTATGTGAAAAAGGTAAGCAAATACTATAAAGATTCAAAACATAAAATGCACTATGTAATTTAGAGCATCATGTACAAACATTATTACCTGAGAGTTAACAACAATAATGAAAATAATAAGTACAGTCAACTGTTGTAATCCACAGTAGTATCTTCCAGACTGTAATGTTTAAAGGAAACAATACCTGTGAAGTCTTAAAAGATATATTAACCAATATTATTTTGTAAAGGTTGAATGTGTTTATATTATGTTGGTTGCCAAATCCAATTGGAGTCTTCAGAAACTGTTTAAATAGTGGAAACTACTTGATATGTTTTGATTTTAGTCCACATTTAAGCCTTGATAATTACAGTTTCCTTTAAACATTACAGTCTGGAAGATACTACTGTGAATTACAACAGTTGACTGTACTTATTATTTTCATTATTGTTGTTAACTCTCAGGTAATAATGTTTGTACATGATGCTCTAAATTACATAGTGCATTTTATGTTTTGAATCTTTATAGTATTTGCTTACCTTTTTCACATAGAAAGAAGATAGCTCTATACTCAGAGAGGCCTGACTATTTCTGTGGCCTATACATGTCACATCTCTTTATGTTTTGAACCTTTATAGTGTTTGCTTACCTCTTTGGAAGTGAGGAAACTAGGCAAGTACCTCACAACCTCTGAGGATGCCTGCCACAGATGTGGGAGAAACGTCAGGAGAGAATGCTTCGGGAACATGACCATACAGCCCAAAAAAACTCACAGCAACCCATTTTCAATGTGGATTTTAACTCAAACTTGGCCATCCGCAAAGCCGAAGGGCTTTGATAACACAACGTAAGAGGCTCACATCCCTTATTGCCTGAAAACTCACTTATCCTTGACTTTCTGCTGTTTGTCTTGGTAGAACTTTGCTTGAATAACCCATTTGTTGGGCTAACATAATATTTTCCTTGGCTCGCCGAGAAGTATCTCGGTAGATGTGCATTTCCCGGTTCACTTTCTTCTTTGTAGACTTACACAGACATAGCAAAAAAAAAAAAAGTTACTTTAAGCTAAACTAAACTAAAACGGAGGGGGGAAATGCAACTCTATAGTACATCCAAACATATAATTCCATTTAAAATATTTTAAAGCTAAGGAAACTGTCCAGTAAGCAGAATATATGGGTGGTTTTGTTTGGAAAAAAAAAATCAATGCAGGCATATTTGGAACTCACAAGGTAAAGAGAACCGTGGTATACCGTATATACTCGAGTATAAGCCGACCCGAATATAAGCCAAGGCACCTAATTTTACCACGAAAAACTGGGAAAACATTGACTCCAATATAAGCCGAGATACCAATAAAATTACATTAATTGAGGCATCAGTAGTTTAAATGTTTTTGAATCTTTACATCAAACTGTAATTTAAGATATGACTGTTCAACTCTAATTAAATCATTATTTTCATCTTCTTCAATGTAAATGTGCTTATGTATCCTTTTAATAATAATAGAGTGAAATAATAAATGTAATAATAATACAGTAGAGACTCACTTATCCAACCTAAACGGGCCAGCAGAACGTTGGATAAGCGAATATATTGGATAATAAGGTTATGATTTTACAAATTAAGCACCAAAACATCATGTTATACAACAAATTGGACAGAAAAAGTAGTTCAATACGCAGTAATGCTATGTAGTAATTACTGTATTTAGGGATTTAGCACCAAATTATCATGATGTATTCAAAACATTGACTACAAAAATGTGTTGGATAATCCAGAACGTTGGATAAGCGAATGTCGGATAAGTGAGATTCTACTGTAGTAATAAATGCAGTAAAATAATAATAATAATAATAATAATAATAATAATAATAATTTATTCTTGTACCCCGCCCTATCTCCCCGAAGGGACTTGGGGCGGCTCACATGGGGCCTTGCCCAACATCACAATATAAAATCAAAACAAAAACACAAATTTACAACAATAAATCAACAATATCGGTAAAACAATCGAAAAGGACAATCTTACAAGATAAAATGTTAAAACAGGTATATCAAACACAAGTCTGGGCCGAAAGGTGAATGTGTCAAATCGGGAGGAGATCGTTACACAATTGACATAGTCAATGAAGTACTATAAATGACAATAGTGACAATAATAAATAGAGTAAAATAAAAAATGTATTAATAATAATAAATAGAATAAAATAAATGTAAAAGTAACAACAATAATAGAGTAAAATAATAAATGTAATAATAATAATAATTAATAGAGTAAAATAATAAATGTAACAATACTACTACTAATAATAATAATAGAGAAAAATAATAAATATACCATATATACTTGAGTATAAGCCGACCTGAATATAAGCCCACCAGGACCCTCACCCGATTATAAGCTGAGGAGGTTTTTTCAGTCCTAATAAAGCGCTGAAAAACTAGGTTTATACTCGAGTATATACAGTATTTTGCTATCATTTCAGCTTCCTCAACTAGAATTATGACAAAAATACGAAAGAGGCAGCCATGCAATGCTCATGTTTCCTATCATGAAGACAATGAGAGAAAGGGAAATGGAAGGATCAACAACCTGGAGGCCAGAAGAAGGAAAATAATAAAATATTATTATTAAAAGGATACATAAGCACACTTACTTTGAAGAAGATGAGAATAATGATTGGATCAGAGTTGGACAGTCTTATCTTAAATTTGAGCTTTATGTAAATATTCAAAAACATTTAACCTACCGATGCCTCAATTAATGTAATTTTATTGATATCTGATTTTATTTCTGATATTTACCACCCTCGGCTTATAACTGGAGTCAACGTTTTCCCAGTTTTTTGTGGTAAAATTAGGTGCCTCGGCTTATATTCGGGTCGGCTTATACTCGATACTTGAAAGAGACTACTTTGCACCTTAAGCATGGTCTGCAAAATAGATTTTCCTCTCTCTTGCAATAAAAAACCCGCACAAAGTACAGTAGAGTCTCACTTATCCAACACTCGCTTATCCAATGTTCTGGATTATCCAACACATTTTTGGAGTCAATGTTTTCAATATATCGTGATATTTTGGATCTAAATTCATAAATACAGTAATTACTACATAGCATTACTGCATATAGAAATACTTTTTCTGCCAAATTTGTTGTCTAACATGATGTTTTGGTGCTTAATTTGTAAAATCATAACCTAATTTGATGTTTAATGGGCTTCTCCTTAATCTCTCCTTATTATCCAACATATTTGCTTATCCAACATTCTGCCGGCCCGTTTACGTTGGATAAGTGAGACTCTACTGTATTCAAAAACATTTAACCTACCGATGCCTCAATTAATGTAATTTTATTGATATCTGATTTTATTTCTGAAATTTCCCACCCTCGGCTTCTACTGGAGTCAACGTTTTCCCAGTTTTTTGTGGTAAAATTAGGTGCCTCGGCTTATATTCGGGTCGGCTTATACTCGAGTATATACGGTACTTGAAAGAGACTTCTTTGCACCTTAAGCATGGTCTGCAAAATATATTTTCCTCTGTCTTGCAATAAAAAACCCACACAAAGTACATGCATCACTAACTGATCCACTAACTGAGTAACAAAAATACAGCAGCAACTTTCAATTAAACTCCCAATCAAAAGGCAAATGTGAACTTATCCTCTAGGAAATCTTGACCCCACTGCAGAAATATGCTTCCTCCTTCACAGACAATAGAACAGGATGCAACCGCCACCAGCAAAATCTCTCGCTGAGATCTGGCTACGTCAAGTATAGAACTCTCTGAAGAGTTTGTGTCCGCAGGGAAATCCCATAAATAGATAGAGAACAGGTCCTTAACACTACCGGCTAAGAATTCGGTTGCGAGAACACACACTCAAAACTGTATTATTCTGCTCACATTCGATGTTTGTTTGATTATACCTATTTGCCCTTTGTGTTGAAGAACAAGTCAATGCAGGCAACAAACAGGATTTGGTGCAAGTTCAAAACAACACAGAACAAAGAGGCCTGACCACTTTAAGCGCCCCGGACTTGCATAACAGCGATATGAAAGTGACAATCCGTAAGAAGCATGGTAGGAATAAAGACACAGTTGGAAGCCAGCAAGAAATACGAGGGTTGAATGAAAAGTAATCCCTCCACCTTCGTAACTTTTCAACAGAAGGCAGTACTGGTATGTGGCAGGTCCTGGCTTGTTCAGTAGACTCTCTCCTACAGTTCCATTTGGTGCGAAGTCTTAGCATTGAACGGTTGTGTTGTTAAAGTGCGAAGTATGGAACCCTCCGCAGACGGGGAAGCCTTAGCATTGAACGGTTGTGTTGTTAAAGTGCGAAGTATGGAACCCTGCACAGACGGGGAAGCCTTAGCATTGAACGGTTGTGTTGTTAAAGTGTGAAGTATGGAACCCTGCGCAGACGGGGAAGCCTTAGCATTGAACGGTTGTGTTGTTAAAGTGCGAAGTATGGAACCCTGCGCAGACGGGGAAGCCTTAGCATTGAACGGTTGTGTTGTTAAAGTGCGAAGTATAGAACCCTGCGCAGACGGGGAAGCCTTAGCATTGAACGGTTGTGTTGTTAAAGTGCAAAGGATGGAACCCTATGCAGAAGGTCGGTCAATGCGACTTAAGCAACGTGAAGTCATTGAATTCTTGACAGCAGAAGGAGATTCATCAGAGAATGCAAGCTGTTTATGGTGATTGTGTTGATGTGAGTCCTGATTGTCGTTGGGTGAGTAAGTTTAAAGATGTTGAGGTGGGAACATCTCACTTGCGTGACAAAAAAAGAATTGGACGTCCTGTGACAGCAACCACCGAGTTTCACAAGCAAAAGGTTGATAGACTGATTCAGGACGATCATTGTATCACTCAGAGAGAAATTTCAAGCACAAAAATGTGTGGGTCACATTATTGCTTTGCTTGGCTATCGGAAGATCTGTGCACGATGGGTCCTGTGAGACGCTGGTTGCGGAAACAGAGTGACAACTTCTTCCGTGACAGCTTAAGAAAATCGTCGTATCAATTAGAGAGAAATTTCAAGCATCATCAGCATTTCACAAGAACGTATTGCTTTGCTTGGCTATCGGAAGATCTGTGCACGATGGAGACTGTGAGACGCTGGCTGCGGAAACAGAGTGTCGACTTCTTCCATGACGGCTTCAGAAAACTTGTTCATCATTGGCAGAAATGTATCCAATTGTCTGGTGATGATGCGGAAAAGTGAACAGTGGTAAAGAGCACATTCTAAGGATTTTTTCTGCGTTTGATTTATTAAAATATTCCCACCCAAACGAAGGTGGAGGCATTACTTTTCATTCAACCCTCGTATGTATACTACCGAAGCCAAATGCCTCGGTTATAGGGATACACGTACAGGAGGAAAAGTCTACCCTGAGGACTCCTGTCTACGACACACCTGCTAATAGTGGCAGAAGAGTCATTGGCAGCCAGTCAACCCAAAAGAAGCCAGCGGTGATCCTACTGCCCTCAAATGCGCTCTCTAGGAGGCCTGGGGTCTTCGGTGTGAGCAAACTGTTCATGAGTGAAATTGCTAAAAAGATCTTGACTCACCTTAGACCCTATAGACTACCTCTAGAGCTTTGACCGGTTTGGACCGTCCTGCTTCCTTCCGAGCCAATTTGCACATACAAAATGCATTGCTGTTGCGAAGTATTCATTAAAAAAACAAACCATGAATGGTCACTTATCTGTCTCTAGTTCAGTGTTTCTCAACCTAGGGATTGGGACCCTCGGAGGGGTAGTAAGGGGGGTTTCAGAGCATCAGAAAATACATATTTCTTATGATCTTTGGAACCCAAATTCCTCCAGTATTTTCTATTGGTTTACGGGGTTCTGTGTGGGAAGTTTGGTCCAATTCTATCGTTGGTGGGGTTCAAGGGGCTCTTTCATTGTGGGTGAACTATACATCCCAGCAACTACAACTCCCAAATGTCAAGGTCTATTTTCCCCAAATTCCACCGGTGCTCAAGAGCCCCCGATGGCATAGTGCAGGGGTCCCCAAACTAAGGCCCAGGGGCCGGATGCGGCCCTCCAAGGTCATTTACCTGGCTCCTATCCTAAACTTTAGACTTAGAGTTGACCTAAGTCTACCTGGTCTTTGGAGGTCTTTTTGCTTACCTATGGTCTTATGAGATCGTCTAGATGGTCTTTGAAGATCTCTTTGCTTAGCTACGGCCTTATGAGATCATCTATATGGCTTTTGGAGATAACATTCCTTACCTATGGTCCTATGAGACTGTTTAGATGGCCTTTGAAAGGTCCCTTTCCTTACCTATGGTTTTATGAGATTGTCTAGATGGCCTTTGGGGGGGGGGCTTTCCTTCTCTATGGTCTTATGAAACCATCTAGATGATCTTTGAGGGCCCCTTTCCTTATCTATGGTCTTCTGGAGGCCTGGTGAGATCATCTAGATGGACTTTGAGGGTCCCTTTCCTTACCTATGGTCCTATGAGACTGTTTAGATGGCCTTTGAAAGGTCCCTTTCCTTACCTATGGTTTTATGAGATTGTCTAGATGGCCTTTGGGGGGGGGGGCTTTCCTTCTCTATGGTCTTATGAAACCATCTAGATGATCTTTGAGGGCCCCTTTCCTTATCTATGGTCTTCTGGAGGCCTGGTGAGATCATCTAGATGGACTTTGAGGGTCCCTTTCCTTACCTATGGTCCTATGAGACTGTTTAGATGGCCTTTGAAAGGTCCCTTTCCTTACCTATGGTTTTATGAGATTGTCTAGATGGCCTTTGGGGGGGGGCTTTCCTTCTCTATGGTCTTATGAAACCATCTAGATGATCTTTGAGGGCCCCTTTCCTTATCTATGGTCTTCTGGAGGCCTGGTGAGATCATCTAGATGGACTTTGAGGGTCCCTTTCCTTACCTATGGTCTTATGAAACCATCTAGATGGTCTTTGGAGGTCTCTTTGCTTACCTATGGTCTTAGAAGATTGTCTAGATCAAGGGTCCCCAAACTAAGGCCCATGGGCCAGATGTGGCCCTCCAAGGTCATTGACCTGGCCTCTGTCCTAAACTTTAGACTTCGGGTTGACCTAAGTCTGAAATGACCAGAAAGCACACAACAACAACAATCTTAATTTTGGACTATTTCATCCTAGTCCGGCCCCCTAACAGTCTGAGGGACTGTGAATCGGCCCTCCACTTAAAAAGTTTGAGGACCCCTGGCATAGTGGGTTAAAGCCTTGTGACTTGAAGGTTGGGTTGCTGACCTGAAAGTTGCCAGGTTCGAATCCAACCCAGGGAGAGCACGGATGAGCTCCCTCTATCAGCTCCAGCTCCATGAGGGGACATGAAAGAAGACTCTCACAAGGATGGTAAAAACATCAAAACATCCAGGCATCCCCTGGGCAACGTCCTTGCAGACAGCCAATTCTCTCACACCAGAAATGACTTGCAGTTTCTCAAGTCACTCCTGACACGGAAAAAAACAGTGTTCAAATTTGGACATATTGAGTATTTGTGCCAAATTTGGTCCCGATCCATCATTGTTTGTGGAGTTCGCAGTGCTCTTTGGATATAGGTGAACTACAATTCCAAAACTCAAGGTCAATGTCGCCCCAATCCTTCCAGTATTCAAATTTGGGCATATCGGGTATTTGTGCCAAATTTGGTCCCAGTGAATGAAACAAATCCTGCATATCAGATATTTGCATTATGATTCATAACCGTAGCAAAATGAGAGTTATGAAGTAGCAACAAATATTTTATGGTTGCTGTGAATTTTTGGGGCTGTTTGGGCATTTTCCAGTAGCATTCTGTCCTGATGTTTAGCCTGCATCTGTGGCAAACATCTTCAGAGGAATCTCTGAAGATGCCAGCCACAGAAGCAGGCAAAACGGCAAGAGAGAATGCTACTGTAACATGGCCATAGGTAAAAGTAAAGGTTTTCCCCTGACGTTAAGTCCGGTCGTGACCGACTCTGGGGGTTGGTGCTCATCTCCATTTCTAAGCCGAAGAGCCGGCGTTGTCTGTAGACACCTCCAAGATCATGTGGCCGGCATGATTGCATGGAGCGCTGTTACGTTCCCACTGGAGCAGTACCTATTTATCTACTCACATTTGCCTGTTTTCGAACTGCTAGGTTGGCAGGAGCTGGAGCTAACAGTGGGTGCTCACGCCGCTCCCGGGATTTGAACCTGGGACCTTTCGGTCTGCAAATTCAGCAGTTCAGCGCTTTAACACACAGTGCCACCAGGGCCATACAGCCCAAAACATTCACAGTAACTCTTTGTTTAAAAGCATGCTTATGAAACAGAAGAGCAGCAGCTATGTGGGAGAGACATAAATATTATTCCTTTCTCTCCTCACCATAATCTCATTTTAAGGTAAAGGTTTTCCCCTGACGTTAAGTCCAGTTGTGACCGACTCTGGGGGTTGGTGCTCATTTCCATTTCTAAGCCAAAGAGCCGGTGTTGTCCGTAGACACCTCCAAGGTCATGTGGCCGGCATGACTGCATGGAGCGCCGTTACCTTCCTGCCGGAGTGGTACCTATTGATCTACTCACATTGGCATGTTTTCGAACTGCTAGGTTGGCAGGAGCTGGGGCTAACGGCGGGCGCTCATTCCGCTCCCGGGATTTGAACCTGGGACCTTTCGGTCTGCAACCTCAGCAGCTCAGTGCTTTATTTATTTATTTATTTATTAGACTTGTATACCGCTACTCCCAGTTTGGCTCGGAGCGGTTTACAGAAATAGATTAAAACAATACACTTAGCTTTAAAATCACAATAAAAACAACAAAAACAACAATAAAAACAACAATAAAAACAGACATAGCCCCAAGTTTTTCACCCATCGAAAGCTTGTCGGAAGAGCGCTTTAACACACTGTGCCATCAGGGCCATACAGCCCAAAACATTCACAGTAACCAGGGTTGTTGTATGTCTTTCGGGCTGTGTGGCCATGTTCCAGAAGTATTCTCTCCTGACGTTTCGCCCACATCTATGGCAGGAATCTCAGAGGTTGTGAGGCATGGATAAACTCACAGTAACCCTTTGTTTAAAAGCATGCTTATAAAACAGAAGAGCAGCAGCTATGTGGGAGAGACAGAAATATTATTCCTTTCTCTCCTCGCCCTAATCTCATTTTACACACCTTCAAGGAGCACGAACTCAACAACAAAAACATAGGCCACCCGCCCGCCCTGCATATTCTGGATTTTGTTTTTTGCGGAGCCGAAGAAGTGTTCCTTAGGCACAAGTTTCCAAGCCACCTGATTAAAGGAGTGGGGGGAAAGAAAAGGAAGGCGAGGGTGGGTAGGTGGGAAATCAATCGAGCCAACTCTCCCTCCTGTCAGGAGAAAAAGCTTTCTTGCAAACTGGAGGAGCCAATCACAAATATAGGCAGGGGGGCCAGCTACATGTCAGCTGGGGCACAAAATAGAACCGAAGGAGGGAGGGAAGCGAAAGCACGGCTCAGTTGGACAGAACCTAATCCTCCGGCTCAGGATTAAGGAGCCCAATGGTCAGCGACAAGGCGGCCGCCACAGTAATGTTGCAGGCGACACCCTGAAGAACAAAGGCAGAACAAAGTCAGCGGGTCCCTCGGCGTGGCTTTCCGTCGCTCTCCTGCCGGGCCGGGAACACAGCTGCTCAGAAGCACCAAAGCATTCATTGGGGACAGAAAAAGAAAGGCCCAGGTGCCACGGGGAGGGGAGACCAGAGGAGGAGACCTTTGGCTGGGCACCAGTCCTTTCAGCCGGCCCACTGAGAATAGACTTCCCTGCAGCCACTATAACTGGAATCGCTGGAGACGCCGATAAATTTCCACTGCGCACAAACTCTGATGGCCACAGAGCCTGGAGCAAGCAGTGGAGACACGTCTGAATATTGTTCCTTCAGTGGAGAACTAAGGAAAGCTCCACCGGATCAGACCAAAGGTCCATATAGTCCAGTTTCAGGTGCTGTTTGGAAGGCCACGAACACTGGACTTGAAAAGAGATAACCGTCTCCTGCTATCACTCTCAACCAGTTAGTATTCTACATCAAGTTTTGGGGTATTCGTAACTTTGTCAAAGTGGATCAAGGACCCCAAAACAAGTGGCAAAAGTTGTTTATAGGAATAGTACAATCATGACCAATATTCAACAGTCTATTCCAGTATGACAAATGATGTTGTGCTCATAGATCCGTGGTTCTCAACCTGTGGGTCCCCAGATGTTTTGGTCTTCAACTTCCAGAAATCCTAACAGCTGGTAAACTGGCTGGGATTTCTGGGAGTTGTAGGCCAAAACACCTGGAGGTTGAGAACCACTGTTATACATAGTTTCCTCTCTCTGTTGTTCCATCTAACCCAGAGTTGTCCATGGTGATACTGACTTTTCTAGTTCTTGGATTGAGACTTCTTTCCTAATGATTTTTTTTGACCAGATATACGAGGGATTACAGTGCAAAGCATGGGCCCCACTCTAACTTTATTTCTTGGTAGTCTCAGAAAAAGCAGATAGGGGAATCCACTTCTCTTCGAGATTCCTCAATGTTGTGTTCTGCACAACACACAAAGAGCTTGCATCCTGGTAGTGACTTATGTCTTCCAATGTTTGGGTCTACAGTCAATCTTCTACATTCACTGGGGTTAAGTTTGTAGAAAAACCTACAAATAATATATATGAGAGATTCCTCATTTGGAATCTCTAGGTCCTCCATCACGGCTGTATGGTCAACTTCAACTCAAATCATACTAGAGATCCCAGAGATTCCTTGAAAGGTGATCTCTCTAGAAATCTAGTTCTCCAGCCTACCGGCTGTTAGGAATTGTGGGAGTTGAAGTCCAAAACACTCAGAGGGCCCAAGTTTGCCCATACCTGCTGTAATGCCTAACCAGCACAGCCAACAGTCAGTGAGGATGGGAGATACAGGTCAGCCTAACTGGTGTCGCACCTCAGGTTAGCTTCACCTTGCTAAAGACACCAGGATGCACACAGATCATAGTCTTTTTTAGTTTATTAGGATATAAGGAAAAGATAGTTCATAAAAGGTAAGAGTTCAGTTCCAAAAGATAGTTACAAAAACAAGGCTGTAAGAACAAATCCATGGAAACATTAGGCATGAAGCAAGGTCCTTAAAACGAAGCCAAAGTCCCAGAAATGAGGATACATTCAGGCTATAAGATAATACAGGAAAGCAGACTTAATTCTTGATTCAAGCAAGGAAATTGCTTTGACGAAGATTTCCCTCTCAGCAGACTGTTTTAATAGCATACCATGAAGGCATTTCTTTGCCCTTTGACCTCCCTTTTATTTGCTATTCTGAGACTTCTGCTCAACCCCTAAAATTCCAAACGACTAGCCCGATCTAGAGAAGCGGCCTCATTGCTTTCAAGGCCACGGGGTTCATTAGAGTCATCAGACTGAGGCTGGGAGCTCCCCTCCCTTTCTGCTTCTTGCACCTGAAAACCATCATCAGTAACAACATCATTTCTTCCCATGGAAAAGCCTCCCTGCTTCTCATCTTCCACAGCAGGGATATTCTGCACCTGAATCCCATACTTCCCATCAGAGTCATCTTGAAACTCATCCTGAACCTGAATCCCATCATCTTGAAACTGCATCCCAGAATCCTCATCAGAGTCACACAAAGGCTGAGTCACAACAACTGGAAGGCCAGATGTTCCCCATCTCTAGCTATATCTCATTTCTGAAATACGTTTATCCTACAGATCTGCCCATTTAAGATAGCTTCTCCCTGAATGAATTTCCCAGTCTGGGCTGCATTTTCTGCTCCGAGAGCCCACAATTCCTGGCTGCAGAAACGGCTCTCCAAGGAGGCTCCGCAACATCCCTGTTCTGGTCTCCTGATGAAACCGTATCGCTGTGCTGGTAAGATCCCATCCTCCAGGGCAGAAAAGTCAGCTCGAGTGCCCTAGATCCAAGCAACACCGACCATATTTTATAATTTAATGCAAAGGAATGTCGCGCGGCTATTATTAATCTTCTCTATCTGGGGGCATCGCAAAAAAAAAGAGAGAGAAAAGTATCTGAAAACTCCGGCAGCAACACAAGCACCTTTTGCAAAGAGGGAGGGACAAGTGTCCCAATCGTGCTATCGATGGAAATTCTGCCGTTTGATCGGTTTCGTGTCCCAAACTTTGGCGATATTACCAATGCAGATGGTAGGGCATTTTAAAAAAATAAAGGGGAAAGTATGAAGTAGAAAAACAGGTCAGAAGGAAGAGGGAGAGATGATAACAACAACCAAGATGATTTTTTTTTTGAAGGGGACTAAAAGAACGGAAGGGTTTGCTAGCTGCAGGAGTAACCAGCCGAGACAATTATTCCAGCAGCGGCCAGAAGACCATCTGCCTTATTCCCTGGGCTGCCGTTGTTGCCGGCTCAGCAGGAAACAAGCCCAGAAGAGCAAGGCCCCCACTGCTTGGAAGGAGGCCATCTGCCCCGTTCCCCAGGCTGTTTGTTATTGCAGACCTGGTTGGGGCAATTCCCCGGGAGACCGTCAGGCAAGAGCTGGTAGGAAAGGGAGAAAGAGGGCCAGGGTGCAAAAAACAAGCACACTGTGCAACCAGTCTGCAGGAGAACAGCTCTGCTTTCTCTCCTGGCCTGCCCACATCTTGGATATACAGCGGTCCCAGAGGTTTGGATTCAGGACCAAAATCCATGGATGCTGAAGTCCCATTATAAACGGTGGCATCATTTTAATATCAAACCATGGATGGTTGACACTGTGGATACAGAACCCTTGGATACAGAGAGCCAACTATGCCCTACCCCAGCATTGAACTTGTAATTTGCAATTTGCACGGAGGGGGTTTGGGATTGTGTGAGCAAACAGAAATGTGAGATCTTAGCTGATGTCAAACCGTGTCCACAGTCCATGGATGACCAAATCGATAATAAAATCCATGGATGCTCAGGCCCATTTGTATGAAAATGGCAAAATCAAGGTTTTTCTCATTGGATGAACTTCTTTCTAAGCTATGTTCCCAATGGAGTGGTGAGCACTGTGACTCGTTTTCACAGGGCTTTGTGTTGGGCACCCTCAGGTCTCAGGTTGGCAGCATGCATGTCTTTGTTGATGGTGTCCATCCATCTTTCCTTTGGCCTTTGTCCATATGGTTGCCGCCCTGTGACCTCCAAATGAAGTGCTGTACTATCTATCTCTATCTATCTATCTATCTATCTATCTATCTATCTATCTATCATCTATCAGATGCAGACTGCATCCAGGAAATCAGAAGATGTTTACTTCTTAGGAGGAGAGCAATGGCTAACCTTGACAAAATAGTGAAGAGCAGAGACATCACACTGGCAACGAAGGTCCGCATAGTGAAAGCAATGTTATTCCCCATAGTCACCTATGGATGCGAGAGCTGGACCATAAGGAAGGCTGAGCAAAGGAAGGGAGACGCTTTTGAACTCTGGTGAAGGAGGAAAATCCTGAGAGTGCTTTGGACCTTGGCAAGAAGATCCAACCAGTCCATCCCCCAGGAAATAATGCCCAATGGCTGCTCACTGGAGGGAAGGATATTAGAGGCAAAGTTGAAGTATTTTGGCCACATCATGAGAAGACAGGAAAGCTTGGAAAAGATCACGATGCTGGGGAAAATGGAAGGAAAAAGGAAGAGAGACCAACCAAGGGCAAGATGGATGGACGGTATCCTTGAAGTGACTGGCTCGACCTTGAAGGAACTGGGGACGGCAACGGCTGACAGGGAACTCTGGCGTGGACTGGTCCATGCGGTCACGAAGAATCGGAGACAACGAAATGACTGAGCAGCAGCAGCAGCAGCTGGGAATAATGTCACTTTATTAATGTGATTCTTCTACTGAAAGGTAGAAGACAGGCGGACAAATGTCAGTGTGCTGGAAGGAGCAAAGACCACCAGCACTGAAGCGATTCTCCTACGCAATCAACTCCGCTGGACTGGCCACATTGTCCGAATGCCTGATCACCATCTCCCAAAGCAGCTACTATATTCACAAATCAAGAATGGAAAACAGAATGTTGGTGGACATGAAAAGAAATTTAAAGATGTATGTATTTTTATCCTTTACAATTTTATCTTGTAAATCGCCTAGAGCATCTTGGATGGAGGGCGATTAATAAGTAATTAAATGATGATGATGATGATGATGATGATGATGATGAAAGATGGGTTTAAAACTGCCAACCTAGCAGTTCGAAAACATGCAAATGTGAGTAGATCAATAGGTACCATTCTGGCGGGAAGGGAAGGGCACTCCATGCAGTCATGCCAGCCACATGACCTTGGAGGTGTCTACGGACAATGCCGGCTCTTCAGCTTAGAAATGGAGATGAGCACCAACCCCCAGAGTCTGACACAACTGGACTTAATGTCAGGGGAAAACCTTTACCTTTACTTAAAAGTTAACCTTAAAACAGACACCAAGAACTGGGAAGC
Organism: Anolis carolinensis; assembly: GCF_035594765.1. Lineage (NCBI taxonomy): Eukaryota > Metazoa > Chordata > Lepidosauria > Squamata > Anolidae > Anolis > Anolis carolinensis. Next base: position 7,381,153 of record NW_026943820.1, read on the forward strand.
CCTGGCCCTTCAGTACTCTCACTGGAAGTCAGCTGTGACCAGCAGTGCTGTGGAATATGAAGAGGCACAAATGGAGGGAGAAAGGGAGAAACGTGCCAAGTGGAAGGCGCATCAAGTCAACCCTGACCGGGACCACCTTCCATCTGGAAACCAATGTCCTCATGTGGAAGAACATGCAGGTCAAGAATAGGTCTCTACAGTCACCTACGTATCCACCGCCAAGACACTACACCTAGAGGACCATCATACTCGCCTAAGTTAGATAGATAGATAGATAGATAGATAGATAGATAGATAGATAGATAGATAGATGACAGTCACTTACGTATATCCACCGCCAAGACACTTTCAAGTTTGATAGGTGGAAGCTCTTATGTGTGCCCGTGAGCCCAGAGACACCCTGTAGAAGGACGTACCACTCAGCTTTGCAGAACAAATAACACAGTAACTTTTACTGATCCCAAAAGATCAAATGAACAATGTTATTACAATAGTCCCTCTCTTTGCTTAGAGAAATCAGCAGTTATAGGCAATCCTTTCTTAGTCCATGGATCTGCTTCAGTGAAGATCATCAGGAAACAAGGCCTCAGAAATAGTCAGGCCTCTCTAAGTATGGAGCCACCTTCCTTTCAGCCAATACTCAGAAGATTGACTGACTCACACAGAGAGAGAGAGAGAGAGAGAGAGAGAGAGAGAGAGAGAGAGAGAGAGAGAGAGAGAGCTGTTCAAACTGGTTCTCCAGCAGCAGGATAGAAACAGTTACAAAACCAATTCCACAGGTCCTTGCAAACTCAGCCAATTGGCTCCATGCATTTGATTTTCCAGTTAACACACATATATAGTAGCTTTGTAAACCATGACAGACACTACACTTGGAAGGCCATCACCTGAATAGTAAGTAAAGTTAGTTGGATAGATAGATAGATGGAAGAAACTGGTTGTTAGCTATAAGTTGCAGTAAGATGGATACAGCAATTTAAAGCGACAGTAGTTAACTTGTAAACTTCTTGAATTGTTTAAACCTTGGGGTGAAAGGAAGGGACCTGAGGCTGTTAGGAATGGTGGGAGTTGAAGTCCAAAACACCCAAGTTTGCCCATATCTGAGCTTGATGGATGGATAATTCTATCCTGTTTCTAGGCAAATGTATGGGTTTTTTTGACATAAAAATGAGCCAACATGAGCACAAACTGAGTTGAATGTGGAAAAGTGAGAACTGTCTAAACTTGCAGTCGTAGAATTCGGGAAATAGGGCAAGAAACATAAATAAAAGCAACAAACTTATGCCATATTTTGGATCCAAATCCCAAAATGCAAATCACCGCTCTCCCTCGAGAGCTCTTTACAGCGAGAGAACAACACAGTAATAATAAGCACTTATATATACTTTACATTTTGAAAGCATGGCACAAACAGCGACTAATGGGAAAGGCACGGATACATAATGTGCAAACTAATTCACGTGCTCATTTTCTCTGCAAAGTCATTCGCAATTAGATTCTGCCACTCCGCATATCAACACGGATGTAAGTGGGGAAATTAACACACAAACGCGCACCAACACCTACACACAAAACACACATATATAAACATTTTGCCTCGCAGCGAGCATAACTCCGAAAGGTCTCTTTGAACGCAAGCAATTTAATCTAACTTCATATAAAAAAAAGAGCAAACTAGTATTTTTGTTTCTTCGGAAATAAAATATGCAGATGCTAGCCTTCAGGACGTTAATATGTGGGCAGTTTAAGAAATATACATTAGCGAACGCATGTTTTGCATTCTTCAAAACAGAAAAGGAAACAGCAGCTTATCTGAATGGAAATTTGCAAAATGAGTGGTGTGTTGCAGCCGTTAATCAAACAAAGCATTTAAATAAGCAAATTAAGGAAATAAAAGCTATATTAAGAGTGAAAATTCTACAGCTTCACCATAAAGGAGTCCCTTGCCGAATAAAGTAAAAGAGAATGTAATGGCTGTGCAATAAAACTCTAGGCAATATTGGGATGTAACTAGTTACAAATAATTCCAACTACTCATTGTTGCCTTTTATCCAATAATGAAAGTATAGCTATATTCCATTATGGTTTCAAAAAGAGGAAGGAAGAAAGAGTGGGAGCAGAATAGATAGATGGAGAGATGGACAAATGGATGGACGGATAGATGGACAGATAGACCTTGCAAAGGCATTTGACACAGTGAATCGCACTGCTCTCTGGACCATCCTCCAAAAAATCGGGTGCCCTGACAAATTTGTGAACACCCTACGCCTCCTCCATGATGACATGATGGCAACAGTCTTGGACAGCAATGGCTCCCAAAGTGACCCATTTATGGTGGAATCGGGTGTCAAATAGAGATGTGTCATTGCCACAACCTTATTTTCCATTTTCGTCACTACGATACTTCATCTTGTTGATGGGAAGCTTCCCACCGGAGTGGAAATCATTTATCAAACAGATGGCAAGTTATTTAACCTCAGCAGCCTGAAAGCCAAAACCAAGGTTACAGCAACATCTGTTATAGAACTCCAATATGCTGATGATAATGTAGTCTGTGCACATTTAGAAGTGTTCCATCCCCCAGAGGTTTGGTTTGCATTTTTTCATAGTTGTAGAAAATAGCACCTGTTTGCATTTGCTCCAGGGTTGCTGCAGATTCTGCAGCACTCTGATAGTCAACCATTAGCAGAGTTTGTAGCCTGTTTGCAAAGCTTTGCTGCTTGCAGCCTGCAAATGTATCTTTTTGTTCTGGAGACCGCCCCTTTTCCTGGGGAAAGAAGGTTCCATTTTGAGAAGCCTCTTGCCTTCTAGACTGAAGAAGAAAGAACTTAGATGTGCTTGTGTGGCCAAGCCAGGCCAACTCTGACAAAGCCATCGGAAGTACTGGCCTGCCTTTAAAACCAGTACTGAGCATAAATAGGGAAAGACCTGTTCTTTCTAAAAAAAAAATAGTAGCTTAGCACTGGGGCAGAGAATATCTCAGGATTTCTCTGCCACTGGAGGAAGTTCTACCTACTTCGCCTCAAAAACTAGCTTGGAGCTTAGATAGTTATAGACCTGCTCTTTCTGATAGCTCAGGGCTAGGGTAAAGAGGATCTCAGGATCTCTTCACCTTTGGAGGAAGTTAAACCAGCAACTAAAGGGGAAAAGCAAGAAAGGAACATCTACAAGGTTTTATAAGTTGACTGTTTATATTTGCAACCTTAACTACATGTGCCAAGTCTGCCATGGACTTTGTGAAAACAAAATTTTGCTTGATTGTTCAATCTGAAGTGCCTTTGGTTACTGGGATTTTCAGAGCTTCTAAGTAAGGCCCCGCAGTTCACCTGGGCAAAGGAAGAAGCAAATCTTAAAGCTTTAAAAGGTGCCTGGGTGTGACGGCATAAGAAGAAAATCTATAAGTCACTCTAAACACTTTTGCAGAATCATACGAGAAGCTTGGCCTCTCTTTGAACATCGAGAAAACCAAAGTGCTCTTCCAGCAGTTACCAGCCAATCCATGTGCAATGCCAGGAATAAAGTTTAATGGTGTGACATGAGAAAATGTTGAGCATTTTCCCCTCTCTTGGCAGCCACCGCTCCACAAAAGTCAACATTGACGCTGAAATACAACACCGCTTGAGCTCTGCGAGTGCAGCATTTCTCCAAATGAAGCAGAGAGTGTTTGACGATCGGGACATCCATAGGGAGACCAAGGTGCTTGTTTATAAATGTATTGTCCTCCCAATCCTGTTATACGCCTAAGAGAAACATATGGGTCAAGAATAGGGCTCCAAAGTCACCTACGTATCCACCACCAAGACACTACACTTGGAAGGCCATCATACTTGGACAAGGAATCGCCTAAGTAAGATAGATAAAGATAGGTGACAGTCACCTACGTATCCACTGCCAAGACACTACACTTGGAAGGCCATCATACTCGGACAACTAGGATTGTCTGAGTAAGTAAGTCAAGTAAGATAGATAAAGGAAAGGAAAACTGCTTGCTAGCTATAAGTTGCAGTGAGATGGATACAGTAACTCAAAGCGACAGTAGTTAACTTGTAAACTTCTTGAATTGTTTAAAGTGTCACTCTCTTGTCTAAATAAATCACTGCTTTCAGTTGAATCCCATTTGTTTATATTTCATCTGTTTGTTGCCTGATATCTCATAATAAAAATAATAAAGTGGGTAACAATATTTCAGTTTGCAAGCATAGAAACATTTGGAGAGGCACAACAGGGCCCAAATCAGGAGACATTGTAGATATATCCAAAAAAACTAAACTGTTTGCAAAACAATTTACAAGCCCATAGGTGTAAAAGACATGGAAGAGGAGGCTTTACTGTTCTACAGTAAAATATGCTGTCTTGAAGTATGGTAGAGTCTCCTTCTCTGCAAGTTCTGAAATCGGATAGATGGCCATCTGTCCAGAGTGTTTTGATGGTGTGTTCAATTTCCTTCCCTATGGCAGAAGGAAGGGGAACCAGATGGTCCTTGAGGAATCTTCCAACTCTATGGCTGCATCTACATTGTAGAATTGATGCAGTTTGGCATCACTTTTAACTGCCATAGCTCAGTACTATAAAATCACGGGAGATGCAGTTTTACAAGGTCTTTTGCCTTCTATTTTGTGCCCCTGATAGCGCAGCGGGTTAAACTGCTGAGCTGCTGAACTTGCTGACTGAAGGTTGACAATTCGAATATGGGGAGCAGGGTGAGCTCCCACTGTTAGCCCCAGCTTCTGCCAACCTAGCAGTTCGAAAACATACAAATGTGAGTAAATCAATAGGTATCTCTCCGGCGGGAAGGTAATGGTGCTCCATATAAGAAAAAAATGGGTTCCCAAGGGCTTGAACTAACAAGTGTCCACTAATGGAATAACAACAATGCATTAAATGTCATTAAACACTGTATTATGTACAATAAATGAATATAAATTTCAGATAAATGGTAACAAATGACAATCAAACTGTTGCATTCACAGTATGATGAATGGTAACTAGTGAATATAACTAGTACCATTCATCATACTGGGAATGCAACAGTTTGATTGCCATTTGTTACCATTTATCTGAAATTTATATTCATTTATTGTACATAATACAATGCTCCATGTAGTCATGCCAGTGGCCACATGACCTTGGAGGTGTCTACGGACAACGCCGGCTCTTTGGCTTAGAAATGGAGATGAGCATCAACTCCTAGAGTCAGACACTAGACTTAATGTCAAGGGAAAACCTTTACCTTTACCTTGCCTTCTCTGCTAAAGAGTGCTGGTGCTTTACCAAACTAAGTCATAATTACATGGCAATTAAAGTGGTGCCAAACTGCATCAATTCTAAAGTGTAGGTGCACCCTATGATTCCCATACTTAGTTATAGCCTTGCTCCCTAAATATGCAGATTTCCATTGTTATTGGAAAGTAGAGCTGCCAAACACCCTGTTGCCTGCTGTATCCGCCTCTTTGGGAAGGTCTGGGAATGGAATGAGGGCAACTTTGGGAGATAATGGGTGCTAGAGAGGATTATCCCAATTCCCAGGTTTGGGATAATAGGATTCCTGGAGGCCTTGATGAGTCCAGGGTTTAAAAAACAATGAGTTATTGGGTGCTCTGATGGGCTTTGCAGAGATAACAAAAGGGGCATGGAGTTGGGCAATTAGATTTCTGGTTTCTGCTGCCTTGGGGTCCTTTGTGGCTGGGGATGATTCCTGCTTATTGTGATGGTGCAAGAAAGGGGGAAATGTGTGATGCTTATGCAACTTGGGACCAGACCCTGGAGCGGAGGCTCCATTAGGTTTTAAAATTTGGGAGAAGAGGCAAAAAGGGACCTCATGAGGCAATCCATCCATTCCTTGTCTTTTGGGGTCCCCTTATTTATAAACAACTAGCTTGGGTTCTCGGTGGTGCCTGGGTTTTCAGAAGAAGGCATTGTCTGTTTTGGGGTGTTAGGTAATATCACGGAAGTTTGGTCCATATCCATCGTTGGCTGGGTTCAGTGCTGTCTGGAAAAGGGTGAACTACAACTCCCAGATTCCCAGGGCTATCACCCGCAAACCCTGCCAGTATTTGCAGTTGGCCATGTTGGGTCTGTGTGCCAAGTTTAGTCCAGATCTATCGTCGGCTGGGTTCAGAGCGATCTGGATAATGGAGAACTACAACTCCCAGACCCGAGGTCAGCCACCCCCAAATCAGGCCTGTATGTTGGGTCTGTGTGTCAAGTTTGGTCCAGATCTGACGTCAGCTGGGTTCAGTGCTTTCTCGATGCAGGTGAACTATAACTCCCAAAGCCAAGGTCAATTCCCACTAACCCCTGGAGTATGTTCAGTTTGTCATGGGGCTTCTCTGTGTCAAGTTTGGTCCCAGTCCATTGTCAACGGGGATCACATTATCACTGGATGCAGGTGAACTACAACTCCCAAAAACAAGGTCCACTCCCACTAACCCCGGCAGTATGTTCAGTTGGTCATGGGGCTTCTCTGTGCCAAGTGTAGTCCCAGTCCATTTTGGATGGGGGTCACAGTATCAATGAAGGTACTGCAAGTCCCATCATTCATGGCAAGTGTGGTCCAGATCCATCGTTGGTTGGGTTAACAGTGCTTTCTGGATGCCGGTCAACTACAACTCCTGCAAATCCTGGTGAATTCTCCCTAAACCTCTTGTTCAGTTGGTGATAAATAGATAGATAGATAGATAGATAGATAGATAGATAGATAGAGTCTCGCTTATCCAACATAAACGGGCCGGCAGAACGTTGGATAAGCAAATATGTTGGATAATAAGGAGAAATTAAGAAAAAGCCTATTAAACATCAAATTAGGCTATGATTTTACAAATTAAGCACCAAAACATCATTTTATACAACAAATTCTTTAAAAAAGTAGTTCAATACACAGTAATGCTATGTAGTAATTACTGTATTTACGAATTTAGCACCAAAATATCACGATGTATTGAAAACATTGACTACAAAAACGCGTTGGATAATCCAGAACGTTGGATAAGCGAGTGTTGGATAAGTGAGGCTCTACTGTAGATAGTTTGCAAAGATAAGAAACATGGATAGCTGAAAACATACCAAACGTCATCACTAACTTTAACAAGTTGACGTTCGAACCAAAGTGCAGTCAAGCCAGTCAAGTGTGTAACATAAAAGCTCAATTGTACAACTGGAATTGATGCCCGCAATTACAAATTGTCGTGTGGAGTCAATACAAAGACAACTTAAGAGCAAAAGTTAGGGGGAGGAAGAAGAAAAAACAATGCAGCTTTTTCACATATTTGTCAATCAAAGTTATTGCTAATGACACTTTGGATGAGATGAGACAGACAAGAAAATTGGTATCCATTAAAGCCTCTTTGCTGCGGCACAAAGCAAGAACATCAAACTGGCTCGCATACAAGAAAGTAAAATAAAACCAAGAGCCTGCAAGGAAGAAACTTTGGAAAGGCACTAACCTCCAACCGCTGTTAACTATTTCGCGTGCTGTTTTTCTTTGCCATGTTGTGTTTACATCCTCCCACTGCATTCACAGCAAATTCGTGTGTTGTGCTTTCAAGTCACCTACCCATTACGGCAACATTGTGAATGGTATAGTGTTTTCAAAGCGATGGGTAAAAGGTGAGCTCTGCTTTCATGGATTGTGAAGCATCGCTCCATTCTTCCCAAGCCCTACAGTTATAATATTTTGGATAATGTTTGGGATTCTCTAAAACAGTGGTTCTCGACCTTCCTAATGCCATGACCCTTTAATACAATTCTTCATGTTGTGGTGACCCCCAACCAAAAAATTATTTTTGTTGCTACTTCAATAGCTGTAATTTTTCTACTGTTGTGAATCATACTGTAAATATCTTATATGCAGGGTGTATTTTCATTCATTGGACCAAATTTGGCACAAATACCGATACGTCCAAATTTAAATACAGATAGGGTTGCGGGGTTGGTTTTGTCATTTGGGAGTCGTAGTTTCTAGAATTTATAGTTCACCTACAATCAAAGAGCATTCTGAACTCCACCAATGATGTAACTGAACCAAACTTGGCACACAGAACTCAAAACAGAAAATACTAGAAGGGTTTGGTAGGCATTGACCTTGAATTTTGGAGTTGTAGTTCACCTACATCCAGAGAACACTGTAGATTCCAAACAATGATGGATCTGGACCAAAACTTGGCACGAATATTCAATATGCCCAAATTTGAACACTGGTGGAGTTTGTGGAAAATAGACTTTGACATTTGTGAGTTGTAGTTGCTGGGATTTATAGTTCACCTACAATCGAAGAGCCCCTTGAATCCCACCAATGATAAAATTGGGCCAAACTTCCTACACAGAATCCCCATGACCAATAGAAAATACTGGATGGATTTGGGTTGCTAAGGACATCAAAAATGTGTGTTTTCTCATTGTCTGAAACAGTTTGAGTCTCTACCTTTATCGATATCCTAGCATTCTGCACTTTATCACTGTCACGTGCTGTTAGTACTCCTAAAATTGCACTATTTTAACTTTATCCCTTGCCCTCAAAAGATTGAAGTGCCAATCATGTTGCCCTTGGTCATTGGTTATGTTTTTATATTGTGATACTGTGTTTTATATTTCTGATGTATTAATTGTTGTGATTGGAATTGCATTTTATACCGTTGTACAGTAAGAGTCTCACTTATCCAACATTCTGGATTATCCAACGCATTTTTGTAGTCAATGTTTTCAATGCATTGTGATATTTTGGTGTTAAATTCGTAAATACAGTAATTACTACATAGCATTACCATGTATTGAACTACTTTTTCTGTCAAATTTGTTGTATAACATGATGTTTTGGTACTTAATTTGTAAAATCATAACCTAATTTGATGTTTAACAGGCTTTTTCTTAATCTCTCCTTATTATCCAACATATTCGCTTATCCAACATTCTGCCGGCCCGTTTATGTTGGATAAGTGAGACTCTACTGTATTTATTGTTAATTGCCGGGCTTGGTCCCCATGTGAGCCACCCGGAGTCCCTTCGGGGAGATGGGGTGAAATACAAGAATAAATATATTATTATTATTATTATTATTATTATTATTATTATTATTATTATTATTAACACAACAAGATGAGTCCACAGCAGACACTCTGCTGGTTGTTGTATTGGATCACACGTCATTGGATCGCATTATTATTATTATTATTATTATTATTATTATTATTATTAACACAACAAGATGAATCCACAGCAGACACTCTGCTGGCTGTTGTATTGGGTCACATGTCATTGGATCACATTATTATTATTATTATTATTATTATTATTATTATTATTAACACAACAAGATGAGTCCACAGCAGACACTCTGCTGGCTGTTGTATTGGGTCACATGTCATTGGATCACATTATTATTATTATTATTATTATTATTATTATTATTAATATTAATATTAATATTATTATAATAAACACAACAAGATGACTCCACAGCAGACACTCTGCTGGCTGTTCTATTGGATCACATGTCATTGGATCACATTATTATTATTATTATTATTATTATTATTATTATTATTATTATTATTATCATAACAAAATGAGTCCACAGCAGACACTCTGCTGGCTGTTGTATTGGGTCACATGGCATTGGATCATTATTATTATTATTATTATTATTATTATTATTATTATTATAAACACAACAAGATGAATCCACAGCAGACACTCTGCTGACTGTTGTATTAGGTCACATGTCATTGGATTATTATTATTATTATCATCATCATCATTATTATAAACACAACAAAATGAGTCCACAGCAGACACTCTGCTGGCTGTTGTATTGGGTCACATGTCATTGGATCTTATTATTATTATTATTATTATTATTATTAACACAACAAGATGAATCCACAGCAGACACTCTGCTGGCTGTTGTATTGGATCACACGTCATTGGATCACATTATTATTATTATTATTATTATTATTATTATTAACACAACAAGATAAATCCACAGCAGACACTCCGCTGGCTGTTGTATTGGGTCACATGTCATTGGATCACATTATTATTATTATTATTATTATTATTATTATTATTATTATTATTATTATTATTACCCCCTTGCAACCCTCCCAGGGGTCCCGACCCCCAGGTTGAGAAACACTGCCCTAAAATCACACTATCCATACAAAACCACCAAATACTTATTTTCTCCTCAAATTGGCAAGAGGAAAAGACCCACCTAAATGACTGTTGACATTTTGAGAAGATCTGCAGAGGAAATATCTCAGTTTCCTTCCGCAATATCTCTTTGCAAGTCAACTCTCTACTTTCTCTCGGTCTCCAAAGCGTCTCCAAAGGATGCTTCCAAATGCACCAAGAAAGGATTTGGAAAGATGCTTCCAAAGCCCTTCCTCACTTAGGAACCGCTTTGCCTCCTTCATAGGAATTGTACCGGGAGTCAGACAACACCATCTTCCACTTGTAAACCTCCTGTGTTTTCTTGTAACTTTTTCCGTCTTTTTTATTTTCAAACGTGAAACAGCTATGCATTCCTTTTTTCTTGATAGCACTAGATGTCTTCCATCTGGAAACAGGCACAGCTTTCCTTAAAGATCTATAAATGCCAGCAAAGAAAGATAAAGGAATCATCCAGATGTGGTGATGTGTTTGGCAGAAAGGGGGAAAAAATCCCAGAAAATGTCACTATAAATAGTAATCTCTTTCTACTTAAACTCCATCTTTTGACTAGTTATTACCTGCTGATGGAATGGAGATGTTGAAATGGAAACACAGTGCGACACAAGAATTTTATTTTTTTAATCAATTATGATTTTCATATGTGTGTGCTTTTAAAAAGCATCCCTATTAGAATAAGGCAGGAAAATCACAACTTTGTATCAGAACCATTAAAGGTAAAGGCAAAGGTTTTCCCGTGACATTAAGTCTAGTCGTGACCGACTCTGGGGGTTGGTGCTCATCTCCATTTCTAAGCCAAAGAACCGGCATTGTCCGTAGACACCTCCAAGGTCATGTGGCCATAGGCATGACTGCATGGAGCGCCATTAGGACCATCACTAATGATATTTCACAGGCTTTGTTGTATGAATTTCTAATTATAAATTGCAATAATTCTGACAGTAGAAACAAAGTTGTTTATCTCTATATATAAAAGAGTGATGGAATCCCGGCGACCAACAAAACAACAAAACTAAAGGCCCCCCAACCTCGAAAATTGACAGCACAACCCCTCATCCACGCCTCTAGGTTGATACAACAAAAAGAAAAGAAAAATAAAGTCCTAATTACAGGGAGAGGAATAGTTATTTTTATCCAATTGCTGCCAGTTAGAAGGCTAAGCTCCGCCCACTTGGTCTCCTAGCAACCAACTCACCCAGGGGACAGGCAGAGTTAGGCAATAATAATACACATCGAATCATAGCATCAGACAGTTAGGAGGCACCCCTAAAGGCCATCCAGTCCAACCCAATTCTGCCATGCAGGACACAATCCAAGCACTCCCAACAGATGGCCACCCAGCTTCTCAACACTAATAATAATAATCATAATAATAACAACAACAACATACAATCCTAAGGTTTGGAGCGACCCCTAAGGATCATCCACATCAACTTCCTTTTACCATGCAGGAGGACACAATCCAAACACTCCTGACAGATGGCCATTCAGCCTCTACATAATAATGATGATGATGAACATGATGATAATAATAATAATAATAATAATAATAATAATAATAATAATAATAGTAATAATAATAATAGAAGCATAGAATCCAAGAGTTTGCAGAGACCCCTAAGGGCCATCCAGCCCAACCCTTTCTACTATGCAGCAGGACACAATCCAAGCATTCACAACACATGGACAACGTATAAATACTATACAATACTACACAGGGACATAGACCCTCTCTACCCTCACCACTTTCACAGTACACAAACAACCAAATGCATACTAAACATAAAGACAACCATACAACAGACATTCAATACCACCACTACCTCAACAATTTCTCACCACCACCACCAGACAACACCACAGCAACGCATGGCCGGGCACAGCTAGTAAATAGAATGAAATCATTTGTTTATTTCATGTCAAAAGCATTGCCTAAATAAGTTTGAAACTGATAAAAATAAAGGGAGCACAAGCAGCTAAATAGGTTTAGACCAAAAATGGGCAACAGTGACGGCATTGTCTGGAGCTTTAAACAATTCTTCCTCTGCTAGTGCAGCAACATCCTGTCGCACATCAGGGGAGGCAATGCTAGCTAGCTTATAAAATCTATCAGCAGGTGTAGGTTTGAGACAACCTGTGATTATTCTATATGTTTTATTCACTGCTATATTCACCTGCTTTGCATAGGCAGATTTATGCCAGACGGGGAAGACATACTCAAAAGATGAATAGGATAAAGCCAGGGTTGATGATCTTATTAATTTTGGGTCTACATCCCATGCACTATTATTAACTTTCCGCAGGATGTTATTGCGTGCAGCTACTTTGTGCTTGGTGTTCACAGTTCTTCCTAAATAATGTTAGCAACAACAAGCCTCCTGACTGCTGCTTCTCCTCCTCCTCCCTCTGCCTAAAAAGAGCCATTCCATGTGGTGCCTGGAAGCGCGAGCGCATTGGTGGCTTCATTTTTAGGCCTGTCCTGGGGTTATTTGGGGTGTTGATTCAGAAAATTGCATTGGATAGACCACATCAGCTCTAGATTATTAACAATTGTTAATAAGCAGATGGTGACTACTGGATAGTATAGGTTCTGTATCAGAAACTAGAACTGATGTGGTCTATCCAATGCAATTTTCTGAATCAGCTCCCCAAATAACCAAACTGAATCTAAAGTTGGCCAAAAACTGATTCGTAACCCTTTTGGTACTAAAGTTGGAGAGTGGTCCCTGGTCAAAAAAAGGTTGGGAATTACTAGCATAAATAATAATAATAATAATAATAATAATAATAATAATAATAATCAGCTGATGACCCAAAATGCAGACTGTGCAAGGAAACCGACGAAACCATTGATCATATCCTCAGCTGCTGTAAGAAAATCACACAGACAGATTACAAACAGAGGCACAACTATGTGGCCCAAATGATTCATTGGAACTTATGCCTCAAGTACCACCTCCCTGCAGTAAAGAACTGGTGGGATCACAAACCTGCAAAAGTCTTGGAAAATGAGCACGCAAAGATACTGTGGGACTTCTGAATCCAGACTGACAAAGTTCTGGAACACAACACACCAGACATCACAGTTGTGGAAAAGAAAAAGGTTTGGATCATTGATGTCGCCATCCTAGGTGACAGTCGCATTGATGAAAAACAACAGGAAAAACTCAGCCGCTATCAGGACTTCAAGATTGAACTTCAAAGACTCTGGCAGATACCAGTGCAGGTGGTCCCGGTGGTGATTGGCACATTGGGTGCCGTGCCAAAAGATCTCAGCCGGCATTTGGAAACAATAGACATTGACAAAATCACGATCTGCCAACTGCAAAAGGCCACCCTTCTGGGATCTACACGCATCATCCGAAAATACATCACACAGTCCTAGACACTTGGGAAGTGTTCGACTTGTGATTTTGTGATACGAAATCCAGCATATCGATCTTGTTTGATGTGTCATAATAAAATAATAATAATAATGCTTCATCTGTCCAATATTTTGGACTGCTTCACAGAACGGTTGTAAGTGATATTTTAAATTTCTTGTAGAATCTCTGCTTATTGGATAGACATGATTTTAATGTTCAATTATTATTTTTATTATTCTTAGTGCTGTGACCATTGTGTATTATCATACTTATAAAAAAATGTTATGAACTACATTGATACAAATGATATTTAACAGTCTTTGAAATGAAAGCCTCCTCCGACTTTTTTTTTGCTACAGAAATGTTCTTATAGTAATGTTAAGAGTGAAGATCATAAAGCCTGTAAAAGAAACCAGCCACAAATAAATCAAGCCCAAGTTACATTTGAAGTATGTCATTGTAATTTGACTTCCGTACTTAACGATCAGTCTAATTTCCTTCTAATGCACAGCCATCAGTCCTGGAATGAAGACTTATAGCACGGAAAGTCGTTCGCTGGTATTTCCTACAGTTCCTAATGGGCAAATTACAAATTATGGGACTGTAATATCTCAACTCCACAATGGCTCACAGCATACAGTTTGAATTAAGAGAGTCGCTGCGGTATAATGTTGTTGGGACGAGAACGAAGCCTAGAGAGATGGGACTGTTGTGAGCATGAAATGGGGTGTTATGAACCCTTACTGACCTACATTCAGTTAAGCATGAATTAAACATCGGAATGGAGGAGGAGGTAAGGATATGCCTGTTCTGGCACTATTTTCACAACCTGTTCATACCTGCCGGTTCCAAAAATTGCATCAGTTTCCCCCTATCTGCTCAGGTCTTTGAGATACAGAACATATGCCATCTACTAGTCACCACATGCATTTCATGTAAAAAATTGTTCAATACTCGCTTCTAAAGTTGGGGGTGCTGGTGCTGATTTCTGAAACTACTTCCAAATTTTGAACCAAAAAAATTCAGAACTTTATGAATACAGTAGAGTCTCACTTATCCAACATAAACGGGCCGGCAGAACGTTGGATAAGCGAATATGTTGGATAATAAGGAGGCATTGAGGAAAAGCATATTACACATCAAATTAGGTTATGATTTTACAAATTAAGCACCAAAACATCATGTTTAACAACAAATGTGTCAGAAAAAGTAGTTCAATAAGCAGTAATTCTATGTAGTAATTACGGTATTTACGAATTTGGCACCAAAATATCATGATGTATTGAAAACATTGACTACAAAAATGCATTGGATAATCCAGAACGTTGGATAAGCGAGTGTTGGATAAGTGAGACTCTTCTGTATTCAGAATATTCGTAATTAATTCGTTAATGGCGGATGCGCATGCGCAATGGCCAAAAAGAGCACCGGGGCAAACTTTATAGGACTCTCCCACCCTCATTTTTTTTAATCTATCCTCTTCAAACTTAGTACAGTGCTAGAACACATTTAACACTGCTACCTCACCAAATTTCAGAACGTTTCCCTTATCCTCTGATTTTTGGTGAATTTTCATAGCTAACCCCAACCTTTGGAATCAAAAATAAAATGTTGTGTTGCTTTACTTCTTTATTACTCAAAGGCCCACAACCGTTCAGTCTCAAAGGCCCACGACCTTCTAAAACACCTCTTGGAAACATATTTTACTTGTCACGTTCACATGAAAAAGTATGGGTTCATCAACATTGTTGAACGAATGCAGTTGGACACCACTTGAACTGCCATGGCTCAATACTGTGGAATGATGGGAGTTGTGGTTTGGCAAGGTCTTGAGCCTTCTTTGCCCCTCCAAACTCCAAGTCCCAGGATGACCCTTCTACGAGGGTTATCCAGAAAGTAGATTACGTTTTGGAATTAAAAATGAACAAAGTATAGGAGAAAACATTTACCATATGCAGTTGAAAGCCACACCCAAATACCGCTTCTCAACATAGTCGCCATTCAAATCTAGGCACTTATCATAGTGACGAATGAGCTTGGCAACTCCTTCCCCACTAAACTCTGCCACTTGCGTCCTCAACCAGGTCGAGTGTGGGAAAAAGTTCAGTGCATTTTGGAGACGCTGTGCAGCTGTGGGAAGGGGTGACCGGCTGAGGATGCAAGCGGCAGAGTTTTGTGGGAAAGGAGTTGCCAAGCTCATTCATCACTATGATAAGTGCCTAGATTTGAATGGCGACTATGTTGAGAAGCGGTATTTGGGTGTGGCGTTCAACTGCATATGGTAAATGTTTTCTCCTATACTTTGTTCATTTTTAATTCCAAAACGTAATCTACTTTCTGGATAACCCTCATATAATGTGAACTACAAAACATACATTATAATAGTTTCTCCATGAATTGCAATGAGGCCAGTCAAGCTAAAAATGAATGTTCAGATCTGCCCAGAACTAATACGAGGACCAACATGGCATTTACATGAGGGCAGGAAATGAGTTGCTGGTGTTACAGT
The DNA here is from genome assembly GCF_035594765.1 of Anolis carolinensis. NCBI lineage: Eukaryota > Metazoa > Chordata > Lepidosauria > Squamata > Anolidae > Anolis > Anolis carolinensis. The sequence goes on from NW_026943820.1 coordinate 7,397,194, forward strand.
GAAAATTTAAATGATAATTGAAATCTTGTACTTTATGAAATGCCATACACGGTAATGGTCCCATATACTCCCAATGGTATCTGGGGCATGATTGGAGATAATGCAAGGGAGAGAATTCTCCGTTATGGCGCCCAGAGTGGTGCTCTGGAAGATCCATTTGGTACTCTCTGTAATGACTTGTCGTCACTTAATGAAGATGTATTCATTTCTGCAGGCATTTTTAAATCCAGTTAGTGGGTTATATCTCCTGTATTCATGCTTGCCTTGTTTACTTTGATGGAGGAGAAAGAGAGAGCCGTGGAGCAGAAGACAGACAAGACAGGGTGTTCTACCATTGCTATCCATCTTGCAAAATTTTTAGATGCAACAACAGAATATAAGCAAAATAAAGAGTTACTACTTGGGTCAACTTATTCATGGGTCAATGTAGGAACTATGTCTCAATTCTCAACTCTTATCATAGTGGATCCACTCTTTCCTCCGAGTAGAGTCATAAAAAGCAAGAACTCATCCAGTCCAAGGAGAAACTAAAAGACCAACTCTCTCTACTTTCTCCACCATGGTGACCTTTCTGAATATCTAGATGGGAAAATGATGACAGCATTGGTGGCTTTTGTCCATTGTCCTCTCAACTCATCCATGGGTCATATCAAAATCCATAATTGTGAACCCAAATCTTCCCTCAAATTATATATGAGGTGGATATATACATAGGTATATATAGTAAGTATATATAGGAAGACAACTTATAGTATATGGTATATATACTTATATATGAAGTGGATTTATACATAGGTATATATGGTAAGTATATATAGGTAGACAACTTATAGTATACTAGCTGTGCCCAGCCACGCGTTGCTGTGGCATTGTCTGGTGGGGTTGGTGAGAAATTGTTGAGGTAGTGGTGGTATTGAATGTCTGTTGTATGGCTGTCTTTATGTTTAGTATGCATTTGGTTGTTTGTGTCCTGTGAAAGTGCTGAGGGTAGAGGGGGTCTATGTCCCTGTGTAGTATTTATAGTATTTATACGTTGTCCATGTGTTGGGAATGCTTGGATTGTGATGTGTGGTGCTTAATTTGTATAATCATTACGTAATTTTATGTTTAATAGGCTTTTTCTGAATCCCTTATTATTATCCAACATATTCACTTATCCAACGTTCTGCCGGCCTGTTTATGTTGGATAAGTAAGACTCTACTGTATATTTATAATCTTATATTATCTGTTTAGAACTGGATTATATGAGGCACCTTCTACACAGCTGTATAAAATGCACAGTGAAGTGAATTATCTGGCAGTGTGGACTCAAGATAATTCAGTTCAAAGCAGATAATATAAGATTATAAATGGGTAATATAGCTGTGTGGAAGGGCCTTCAGTCTAGATTGCCATATAATCCAGTTAAAATCAGATAATATGTGGAAAAGTCCTAAGTGAGGCCTAACTGTGCCTGTCCCCTGGGCTGAGTAGGTTGCTAGGAGACCAAGTGGGCGGAGCTTAGCCCTCTAACTGGCAGCAATTGAATAAAAACAATTATTCCTGTCCCTCTAACTAGGACTTTATTTTTCTTTTGTTTTTGTTGTATCAACCTAGAGCCGTGGATGATGGGTTGTGTTGTCAAATTTTGAGGTTAGGGGGCCTGTAGTTTTGTTGTTTTGTCCGGTGCCCTGATTCCATCACTCTTTTATATATATAGATGGTATATATACTTATATAGGAGGTGGATTTATACATTGGTAAGGGAGGAGGACACTGATTGGCCATTGCTAAGAGGCATGGTTTTACATGTCTCAGGTGTGACAGGTTTGTGATAGTAGGTATGTGAATACCTTAAAACACTCGTCAGTTCGAATGTTCTACAAACGGACATTACATTTTTTATTTATATAGATGATAAATCTTCTATCACATGATAGGTGAGCATTGTAACACACATATCAGCCTTGACAGTATTCTGACAAAACAGTAAGAAGGCATACATGAAGTGCAATCAGACTCTGATTTGCTGTGCTATCATCTATGCCAGGGGTCCTCAAACTTTTTAAGCTGAGGGCCAGATAACAATCCTTCAGACTGTTGAGGGGCCGGATTATCATTTGAAAAAAAAAAATACAAATTCTGATGCACACTGCACATGTCTTATTTGTAGTGCAAAAACAACAACAACAAGAACAATGAAAGAACAATGCAATATTTAAAAATAAAAACAATTTTAACCAACATACATTTATCAGGATTTCAATGGGAAGTGTGCTCCTGCTTCTGGCCAATGAGGTAGTCAAGTTAATTAGGATTGTTGTTGTCGTTGTTGTTGTTGTTGTGTGCCTTCAAGTCATTTCAGACTTTGGGCGAGCCTAAGTCTAAAATGTATTTATTTATTATTTATTTATTTACTGCATTAATTTACTACATTTGTATCACACCCTTCTCACCCCAAAGGGGACTCAGAGTGGCTTACAAATTATATGTACATACAATATATTATATTATTAGCATAGCACAATATTAGCATTATATATTACTATATTGAACGATACCACTATACTGTAATATTATTAGTAATTTTATATGTAATGTAGAATATATAATTAATATTATTATATGGTGATACTATTAGTGTTGTATTACATTATAATATTATTATCAATATTATATGTATATACAATATATTATATTATAAAACCGAGGGCGGGGGCCAGGTAAATGACCTCGGAGGGCCGCATCCGGCCCCCGGGCCTTAGTTTGGGGACCCCTGATCTATGCTTACAAGAATAAACAGACTTCTAGTATGAAACTTTGGCAAATATAGCAACATAGACCATCCCAGGAGTATCAAGCTAGTTACCTGCTCAACATCATCCTAAACATCAGCAAAGCTCAGCAGAAGCAACACTATCTATATATATAAAAGAGTGATGGCATCACGGCAGCGGACAAAACAACAAAAGTAAACACTCCACAACCTCAAAAATTGACAGCACAACCCCTCATCCATGCCTCTAGGTTGATACAATGAAAAAAAAGGAAAAAAAAGTCCTAATTAGAGGGAGAGGAATAATTGTTTTTATCCAATTGCTGCCAGTTAGAAGGCTAAGCTCCGCTCACTTGGTCACCTAGCAACCCACTCAGCCCAGGGGACCCTTTACCTTAACTAGCACCAATTCCTCAATACTTTATTTCCCATACCACCATACTTTGCCACAGCAACGCGTGGCCGGGCACAGCTAGTGTCTAGATATTTGCTTTCTCCACGATACAGTTGTACCTCCCATTCTACTCCAGTTGCATCGGGCCTTTCTTGTTGTTTGTATAGCTCTTGAAAGCAACTGTAAAGCATTTGCCGTTTCGCCTGTCACCAATGCCAAATGATCCCCTTTGAAATGTAAAATCCAAGCGCAAGAGTTAGTCAATGCCTGCCTGCCCGCCACAGAAGCCGGAGAGCCCCACAACCATTCATAAGCCTAGAGGCAGGTAATTCAGTTCAACATGAAACTGGCAAACAACAGTATGTTTTATTTAATTAGGATCAACAGAAGAGATAAACCTCACAGCAGGGTGAGTAATGACAACATTTCAAAAATAATTCATGCCCAGGTAACAAAAGGGCAAATTTCAATTACGTTTTTTAAAAGGCTTTAAAAGTTGACTTAACACATCCACATCCAAGGGAGGAAAAAAAAAGAATATACAAACATGCTGGGTATGATTAATCAGAGGCATTTCAGGAAGCATCATATGCTTCTCTATTGTTTTTCATATACACCCAAATGTATTTTCTAGGTAAATATAGACGATAATGAGGCAAATAAATCCCCAATCTCCATCACTTCCTAACATCAGACCAAAAGGTAAGAGAGGGAGGCTGGGTCCAATTCACAGCAGTGCCCACTCTATTCAGTGGGGCAATGTCTCCAAGCTACAGTATAGGAATGCAACTGGAATCTGCATGATGCACAACTAGGCAAATATCAAAAAATATCAGGGTCGAGAAGGCCCTAAACCAGCATTTCCCAAACTATAGACTTCCAGGTATTTTGGACTTCAGCTTCCAGAATCAATGGCCAAGTCAACTGAGACTTTTAAGAGTCAAAGTCCAACACACTTGAAGGACTACAGCAGGGGCCCTCAAACTTTTTAAGTGGAGGGCCAGTTCATGGTCCTTCAGACCGTTGGAGGGCTGGACTATGAAATGGTCCAAAATTAGGATTGTTGTTGTTGTTGTGTGCCTTCAAGTCATTTCAGACTTAGGTCAACCCTAAGTCTAAAGTTTAGGACAGAGGCCAGGTCAATGACCCTGGAGGGCTCATCCGGCCCATGGGCCTCAGTTTGGGGATCGCTGACCTAGATGATCTCATAAGACCATAGGTAAGCAAAGAAACCTTCAAAGACCATCTAGATGGTCTCATAAGACCATAGGGAAGCAAGGAGACCTTCAAAGACCATCTAGATGGTCTCATAAGACCATAGATAAGCAAAGAGACCTTCAAAGACCATCTAGATGATCTCATAAGACCATAAGTAAGCAAAGAGACCTCCAAAAACCATCTAGATTGTCTCATAAGACCATAGGTAAGCAAAGAGACCTTCAAAGACCAACTAGATGGTCTCATAAGACCATAAGTAAGGAAAGAGACCTCCAAAAACCATCTAGATTGTCTCATAAGACCATAAGTAAGGAAAGAGACCCTCAAAGGCCATCTAGATGATCTCATCAGGCCATCAGAAGACCATAGGTAAGGAAAGGGACCCTCAAAGGCCATCTAGACGGTCTCATGGGACCATAGGTAAGAAAAGTAACCTCCAAAAGCCATCTAGATGGTCTCATAAGGCCGTAGCTAAGCAAAGAGACCTTCAAAAACCATCTCAACGATCTCATAAGACCATAGGTAAGCACAGAGACCTCCAAAGACCAGGTAGACTTAGGTCAACCCTAAGTCTAAAGTTTAGGACAGAGGCCAGGTCAATGACCTTGGAGGGCCGCATCCGGCCCCCGGGCCTTAGTTTGGGGACCCCTGGACTAGGGTTTGGGAACCACTGCCCATAACAATTTGATTTCTCGTATACCTCTACATCTTCTATTCCTTCCACCAAACAACATGGATCACATCAGCATTAGGGAACTGGAAAAGTGCCATTTGACATTTCTACACCCACTGCTCCGTTTCCTCTGGGTATTATTTAGAATGAAAATGACAGTTCCTCAAACTAGATCTTTGGCACAAAGAGTCCAGAAAATGCGTCAAGGGCCCCAGATGTTCCTCAGTGGAGCCAATTCCATTGTTAAACTTGAACACAAGTGTAGTATTCTCTACAATATAAGCAGCTGTATGTAAGGGACGCCGAATGCCAATCCATCAAAAGAGCTGTTCACAAGATGAGAACATCATATATGTCCACAGCCCTTTTCACGCTGTTTGCTCCCAGTGGGCCAAGACCCAAACCCAATACCTCCAACAGCTCCATTCTCCTCTTGATGGTCATCTCTGTCTTTTAAAACCACAACAGTTGTCTTGTACAATTTACTCCTGAATCCAAGGCTTCCACATCTTCTCCTCCACATCTGTCCCTCCATCGTTCCCTTTCTCTCCAAATAATAATAATAATAATAATAATAATAATAATAATAATAATAATAATAACAACAACAACTTTATTCTTATACCCCGCCCCATCTCCCCGAAGGGACTCGGGGCAGCTTACATGGGGCCACACATACCCAACATGATTGGGTTTAAATACCGGAGGGGAAAACTGATCCAGGATTATGGGAGTTGTAGTTCACATCACATCTAAAGAGCCGTGTGAACCTCACCAATGATAGATCTGGACCAAACTTGGCACATATACTGAATATGACCAACTGTAAACAAAGGTGGGTTTTGGGGTGAATTGACCTGGGATGATGGGAGTTGTAGTTCACCCATATCCAGAGAGCACACTGTGAACGCAACTAACAATGGATCAGGACCAAACTTGGCACACATACCCAACATGATTGGGTTTAAATACCAGAGGGGAAAACTGATCCAGGATTATGGGAGTTGTAGTTCACATCACATCTAAAGAGCCGTGTGAACCTCACCAGTCAACATGACAAGATAGTCTCCCTCTAGCTACTTCCCAAACCAAACTAGGTTTGGCACCCTTTTTGGTCCTTTAAACCAGTCACAGAAAAGAAAAACCACACATTGTAGACATAGTCCACTGGTTTCCATTATGTACTGTATATACTCTATAATAGCCGACCCGAATATAAGCCAAGGCACCTAATTTTACCACAAAAAAACTGGGAAAACATTGACTCCAGTATAAGCCGAGGGTGGTAAATTTCATAAATAAAAATAGATACCAATAAAATTACATTAATTGAGGCATCGGTAGGTTAAATGTTTTTGAATATTTACATAAAGCTCAAATTTAAGATAAGACTGTCCAACTCTGATCAAATCATTATTCTCATCTTCAATGTAAATGTGCTTATGTATTCTTTTAATAATAATAGAGTAAAACAATATAGGTAATAATAATAATAAATACAGGTAAATAATACAAGTAATAATAGAGTAAAGTAATAAATGCAATAATAATAAGATCAGAGTGAAATAATAAATGTATTAATAATAATAAAAATAGAGTAAAATAAATGTAATAGTAGCAACAATAATAGAGAAAAAGAATAAATGTAATAATACCAATAATAATAGAGAAAAAGAATAAATGTACCATATATTTTTGAGTATAAGCGGACCCTGGGGATTGATTTGATACTGTCTCTGTTCTGCTGCTGCAGAACCAGTTTGGACATGTTTTCAGTTGCTGTCTAAATACTGCTGGAGAGAGAGCAGTTTTACTCAGAGAGGCCTTGCTTTTTTTGAGGCCTGTTTGCTGCTGAGGAAAGAGGGAGAAGAACCAGAACTGTAATCTTCTCTGAAGCAGATTTATGGACTGAGAAAGGACTGTTTATGACTGTGGACTTCTGTGAGTGATCAGAGGGACCATTGTAAATACAACTGTTTTTTGATCTCTTGGAATCAGTAAAGTTCCTGTATTTTTGTTCTGCAAACTTGAGTGGCATGTTATTGTTCTGCGGGTGACTCTGGATTGCGGGCACACATAAGAGCTTCCATTTATCATCATCAATTCGCTACAGAAAAATCCCACTTTCAAACCCGGACACTTCTCTCCTTTTGCTATTCTTGAACTTCAGAATGTAAACTGCTTGGTGCAGAAACCTGTCCTCTTCAACTCTGCAAAGCTCCATTTACATGGATGATATATCTTAAGATGCGTTGTGTAACAAGACTGGGAAAGGGCTCTGTGTCCAACTTTGGATACTGAGGCCAAGCATCTAAGGGCAAATGTGCTATTATTTAAATATGTCAACATACTTTTCGAGGGCTTGTCCATATGAATGCATCCTGAACTATATGCAGTACATGGCAGAAGTACATGGGTCAAAATCCTATTGCAAGCCCCAGTAGAGAGCATCTTCTGAATCAATACCATCTACATAAATGTTGACTCATCATTCAGCAATTGATTCAAGGGGTCGAGGGACTGGCAATTGGATTTAGATCACGGAAAATATATGGCAATTATAAGACAACCAGACAAGAAGAATACTTGCTATTTCAGACAGAACTTCAGCAAGGCCTCTTTCCGTCATTCTTCCTTCTTTATAAGACAACAGAAAGGTCCATTTTGCTAAACAGTTCTCTGCCTATTCTATACCTATAGCCAACCCTCCGAATTTTCTGGAAGTCGGGGCACAGGTCTCCCGCAAAAGACCATGAATGTAGAAATTGATACTTTTTTTAAAACCAAGAGAACATCCATCTAGGAATGTCTAGACCAGGGATCCCCAAACTAAGGCCCGGGGGCCGGATGCGGCCCTCCGAGGTCATTTACCTGGCCCCCGCCCTCAGTTTTATAGTATAATATATTGTATATACATATAATATTGATAATATTATAATGTGATACAATATAACACTAATAATAATACCATATAATAATATTAATTGTATATTCTATATTACATATAATATTACTAATAATATTACAGTATAGTGGTATAGTTCAATATAGTAATATTTAATGCTAATATTTTGCTATGCTAATAATATAATATATTGTATGTACATATAATTTGTAAGCCACTCTGAGTCCCCTTTGGGGTGAGAAGGGTGTGATACAAATGTAGTAAATAAATGCAGTAAATAAATAAATATTAAATAAATAAATTTTAGACTTAGGCTCGCCCAATGTCTGAAAGGCACACAACAACAACAACAACAACAACAACAATCCTAATTAACTTGACTATCTCATTGGTCAGAAGCAGGACCACACTTCCCATTGAAATCCTGAAAATTGTATGTTGGTTAAAATTGTTTTTATTTTTAAATATTGTATTGTTCTTTCATTGTTCTTCTTGTTGCTGTTGTTATTTTTACACTACAAATAAGACATGTGCAGTGTGCATCGGAATTTGTTTGTATTTTTTTTTCAAATGATAATCCGGCCCCTCAACAGTCTGAAGGATTGTGGACTGGCCCTCGGCTTAAAAAGTTTCAGGACCCCTGGTCTAGATCATTCAACATGAATATGGCCAATTTCTGCTGGAAACTAAACATAGACTCCTGTCCTGTTTTGTCTTTCAAGAGCAGCCTTAAAATACTGTGGTAAGTAAATGAAAACTGCTTTACTTTATCAAAACACTCAGTGGAATAATGCAAAAGAAAGCAGAGTAGTCTTCGGGCAAACACAGTTCTCTGATAGAATCACAAACCAAGTAGCAGTCTTACAGCAATAAATCCTTAGGAGCAGTTTCCCAGATGCAGACTCGAAGCAGGCACAAGGGGAGTGAAGGCTTAGGCATTAGAGTCAGTTTGTTACCAGCAAAAGCTAACTGCACCTGCTACTATTTTATAGCCCTGAGTTCCCTCACAGCTGCTAGGGCGGTTCTCAATTACTCGGCTGCATTTCTGGCAGCTATTCTAGCTGAACGACATCTCTGCTCTGTTTCCTTTCACCTCTCCTGAAATGTGGGTACTTGCAAAATCTCCTCCTCAGATTCCAACTCACCCGCAGATTCATGAACACTTTCCTGATCCCCTTCCTCTTCTGAAGAAGAGGAATCCCTAACACCTCCGCACTGGAGGACCTAGAGAACCGTTCTCTCTGGAGATCTCTAGGTCCTCCAGAAGTTGACCATAAAGTCACATTGGAGGACCTAGAGCAGTGGGTCTCATCCGGGGAGTCTCCAGATGTTTTGGCCTTCAACTCCCAGAAATACTAACAGCTAATAAACTGACTGGGATTTCTGGGAGTTGTGGACCCACAGGTTGAGAACCATTGACCTAGAGATTCCTACAGATTCTTATTAATCTGCAAATAATCAAGTCAAAAGTGCAAATGTGGAGGGATTACTCTAGTTGGAGACAGACACACTGGATGTTGCATCCTTTGTTAGATGTGAATTATCTCAGCCCTCTGCTAGCTATACTCAACATCAAAAATCTACATGCTAGAAATGGTTTTGCTGCCAGCTTTCTATTAGCCGAGTTGCTGCGATTTTTTTCGGGCTGTATTGCCATGCTCCAGCAGCATTCTCTCCTAACACTTCGCCTACATCTGTGGCTGGCATCTTTAGATGTACTGTTAGAAGTAAGGCATGCAGTGTTAGAAAGTATATACAGTAGAGTCTCACTTATCCAAGCCTCGCTTATCCAAACCTCTAAATAATCCAAGCTATTTTTGTAGTCAATGTTATCAATATATCGTGATATTTTGGTGCTAAATTCGTAAATACAGTAATTACAACATAACATTACTGCGTATTGAACTACTTTTTCTGCCAAATTTGTTGTCTAACATGATGTTTTGGTGCTTAATTTGTAAAATCATAACCTAATTTGATGTTTAATAGGCTTTTCCTTAATCCCTCCTTATTATCCAAGATATTCACTTATCCAACGTTCTGCCAGCCCGTTTACGTTGGATAAGTGAGACTCTACTGTATATAGATATAATTCCAACATTATAGATAATATGAAGCAAAACAAAACAAAACCCCAATAAAGGCTGATATTCTTTCCACTTCTGACATCCACAGAATAAACAGTCTGGCACAATATTTTTGTGAATGTTGCACCAGAGGATGCCTGCCTCAGATGTGGGCAAAACGTCAGGAGAAAATGCTTCTGGAACATGACCATACAGCCTGGAAAACTCACAGCAATCCAGTGATTATGTTTGACAACATTTTTGTGAAATGATAGGATTTTTATATATTGGCAAGGATAGAGAACAAAATAACAACAAGAACCGAGTTAACAATAAAACAATGCAGTTTTAATTCCCATGAGGTTTTATTTTTATTTATAAGAGAATTAAGATTCTATTTCACTCATCAATCCAACAAAACCAAAACCTTCATTAGCCGAGCAACAACTACATTGCAAAGACGATGTTACATCTATAAAGGCTTCCCTTTATTTTTTTACAACCAATTGAGAAGATGGCGCGAACATCTGTTTTCCCTTCAAGACATTAATTTTCAATTATTGAAGAGAAACAAAATAAATCCTGACAAATTACTGGTAACTGTGGAATCTTTTGTCTATTAGTTTAGAGTAGTAATTGAGAAATCCCACAATTAACATTCCCAATGAGGGATCGTTCTGCCGGATCCTTGTTATTTAAGGCAATTGGGGAGTGAATGATGTTCTCTCCGTTTGCCCTGATTATAGGGAAATGTTGGCAAGTTCTCATATTTTAAAACATAAGTTCACCCTGGCACATACAGTATTTTATGCCCAGGTTTTTAAGTAATTGATGTGCTTTATGCTGTTTTGTATTTATATTGTTATATTGTTTTAATTCATGCACATTATCATCGGCTTTCACTCTATATGTTTTGGTGTTTTAATGCAACCGTCCCCTCGTTCTTCCCCGGCTCGTCCTTATTCTATTCAGAATTTTTGCACCAATCACCCTCTGTATATGGAGCAATTGATGTTCAGGTTTTAAAGTAATTGTTGTGTTATGTTGTTTATTTATATTGCTATATTGTTTTTAAATTACTGACTATATGGAAATCTATATTGTTGTTGGGCTTGTCCCCATGTAAGCTGCCCCGAGTCCCTTCGGGGAGATGGTGGTGGGGTACAAGAATAAAATTATTATTATTATTATTATTATTATTATTGCATTTTAACCTATGTTTATGCTGGGCCCGTCCCCATGGGAGCTGCCCCGAGTCCCTTCGGGGAGATGGTGGCAGGGTACAAGAATAAAATTATTATTATTATTATTATTATTATTATTATTATTATTATTATTATTATTACAGTAGAGTCTCACTTATCCAACATAAATGTTGGATAAGCGAGTGTGTTGGATAATAAGGAGAGATTAAGAAAAAGCCTATTAAACATCAAAATAGGTTATGATTTTACAAATTAAGCATCAAAAAATCATGTTATACAACAAATTTGACAGAAAAAGTAGTTCATTACACATTAATGCTATGTAGTAATTACTGTATTTACGAATTTAGCACCAAAATATCACAATGCATTGAAAACATTGACTACAAAAATGTGTTGGATAAGTGAGTGTTGGATAAGTGAGACTCTACTGTATTATTATTAAGATTATTAATAATATTAATATTGAGTTTTAACCCATATTTATGCTGGGCTCATCCCCATTTGAGCTGCCCCAAGTCCCTTTAGGGAGATGGTGGCGGGATATGAAAATAATTTTGTTATCTATATATATAAAAATGTAATGTGCATAATTCCCATGGAGTAAGCAATAAAACCACTGGACCAAATCACACCAAATTTGGCCACAAAAGACATAGTCATCCAATCTATGTCTTTCCATCAAAAAACCCTATAAAATTAGGTCCAAATTACAGAAAAACTCCCAAAACCAAACATTACTAACTACGCATGCGCAGAGGAAAACCGGGAAACTTGGTGACGTTAGCTAAGTGGGCGGGGCTTCAACGGCATAAATTGAGTTCCTGGGAACCATCAAATTGAACAAAACCTGGCAGCCAGCATGAAAAAACTACAATCTGGACAGGAAATAAAGAGCAACACTCTGAAAATAAGGGTATTCCAGACAGGAAACGTCCAGAGCTAGCTAACACCTCCCAACAAAGGATTCCCCCAGGGATGAAACAACCACGCTATGAAGCTGCAAGCCCATTCAATGCTAATCAAGGTGACTACAACATTAAGACTTGCCTCCACAAACAATTACCTACTTAGGACGATGCCACAGCAGCACCTGGCTGGGCACAGCTAGTTATTATTACTATTATTATTATTATTTCTTAGTGCAATCCCAGGTGAATGACAATTAAAAGGATTTTATTCCAGGTTGTATGCTATGCACACGGATCTGGAACTCCTCAGGGGAAACTTCGCCGGATTCTCTTCGGGAGGAAAATAAGACAATGGAAATGTCGATTCTTATTATTATTACTATTATTACTTCTTAGTGCAATCCAAGAGGAACCATCTCAGGTCAGTGACAATTAAAAGGATTTTATTCCAGGCTGTATGCTACTCACACGGATCTGGAAGTCCTCAGGGGAAACTTCGCTGGACTCTCTTCGGGAGGAAAATAAGACAATGGAAATGTCTATTATTATTATTATTATTATTATTATTATTATTATTATTATTATTATTATTTCTTAGTGCAATCCAAGGGGAACCATCCCAGGTCAGTGATAATTAAAAGGATTTTATTCCAAGCTGTATGCTATGCACACGGATCTGGAACTCCTCAGGGGAAACTTCACCGGACTCTCTTTGGGAGGAAAATAAGACAATGGAAATGTCGATGATGATGATGATTATTATTATTATTTCTTAGTGCAATCCAAGAGGAACCATCTCAGGTCAGTGACAATTAAAAGGATTTTATTCCAGGCTGTATGCTACGCACACGGATCTGGAACTCCTCAGGGGAAACTTCACCGGACTCTCTTTGGGAGAAAAACAAGACAATGGAAATGTCGGATCTAAAAGAATCTGAATCTGAGAAGTGTCTGTGTATGCCCACTAATGTCACATCTACACCAATTACAAAAATGATCAGGAATTCAATCCTTCATCTCGGATGAGGAATCTCGCCATTTCGTTTGTTGAATGTGCACCGAATTCGAAAAAAACGAGCATCCCCCATGCAATGCACACATCTAATTTGCAGCGTACCCCGTTCCGGCACCTTGGAGGTATTTGGGGAGCGAGACGAGAAGAAGGGCGAAGAAAGGGAAATTTAACGTCTCTAAAACAAGCCACGGTTACTTCCTCCGTCAACTCTGCGACGGAGCCCCGACATTGTATAATTGACTTTGCAAGCAGAACAACAGCAATATAACAAAGAAAATGTCAGTGTTTCTACAGCGCTAATCTATACCGCTAGGAGGGCCTCCCGCTGTCAGCCAGAGCTGACAATACAATAGCTTTCAAAGGGATATTACCATCATGCTTTCATTCTTGACATCAGTCAAGACAAAAAAAAGGGGGGGGGAATCCTTTTCAAACCTCTGTCTGAGCAGATAGGTAAAACAGACTCCCGTTTTAAAACCGCGGCAATCAGCTAATTGGATCTGAACAAAAAAAATGAAGTTTTATATTATTATTATTATTACTTGGCATCTAATGAAGGAGGAAGCCACCTAGGTCGCCTTGGTTCGGAGGGGGTCGCTTTGACGTTTGCCTTTGACTGACACAAATGAGGCAGGTAGCTCGCGAATCAAAAGTTTTCCCATCAGCATATTTTGCCAAGCCAAAAAGCGCATATATATAATAAAAATAAAAAAGTGACAGCCATTCTGCAACTTCAAGCACAATAACAAATCTCAGCTTAATTAGTGCGTTCGCAGCCTCTTTTTAACCGCAAAACAGTTTGATTACTGACTAACACATTTATAACACACACGCACACTAACTACCATGGCAATCTGACACCAATTTGCAGAACTGTCAGATTCGCCAACCAACATGTGTCTTGATTTAGAATAATATCTCTCACTAACACAACTGTATACAGTTCTTCCCAGATGTATGCACAGAGTTGTTCACATCTTTGAAACGTTATAGTTAACACTAAACGCACAATGGTTTTAATCAAGTCTTATATTTAAGGGGTTTTTTTCATGTTGAGAAACTGCACATCGCTTCTGGTGTGAGAGAATTGGCCGTCTGCAAGGATGTTGCACAGAGGATGTTGCCCTGGATGTTTTGATGTTTTTACCAGCCTTGTGGGTGGCTTCTCTTATGTCCCCGCATGAAGCTGGAGCTGACAGACGGAGCTCATCCACACTCTCCCCGGATTGGATTTGAACCGGTAACCATCAGGTCAGCAACCCAACCTTCAAGTCACAAGGCTTTAACCCACTGTGTCATCAGGGCTCCCACAGATTGTACTGAGCATGTTCAGACTCAGGACTCCCTTTTGTAGTCAGTCTGTTTTACACCTCAGTGGAGGTGGATGTGTGTTTGTATTTAGACTTCAATGTATGACTTATGGACTTCATTCAGTACAACTAAACCTAAAGACTATGATACCCTGTGTACTCAATACCCAGAGAAAACTACATCCTATCTGTAACTAAAATTTAATAAGAAATGTGCCTGTATGGTGACTTAATACAAGATGTTCATGAGTAAACAAAATATGTTATTTTACAAAGAAGACTTTTTTATCTCTGAGTGCATATTTTAAACTAAGACGTTGTGGGAGGCTTCTCTCATATCCCCGCGTGGAGCTGGAGCTGACAGAGGGAGCTCATCTGCTTTCTCCCCAGGTTGGATTCGAACCTGGCAACCTTCAAGTCAGCAACACAAACTTCGAGTCATCACCCACTGTGCCACCAGCAATTTATATTTAAGATGACGTGTAATAACAAAGGGATATAAATTCACCAAAACCAATTAGGAACCAAATCAAAGTTCCTTCTGAAAATGAGTAGAAAAAGACAACACAAATGACAGAAATATGCTTCTGATATAAAGAATCCCTGCCACCTGAAAAGAGAACACAACATTGACCGCATAGAGAAGATGATAAAGAAACACAAGCTACAAACTATCTAAGACCCACGAAGAAAATCCAATAAATGCTGCAAGAGATAAAGAACAACACTCAGAAAACAGGGGAATTCCAGACATGAAACAATCAGGGCCAGCTAATCATCTCCCAACAAAGGATTCCCCCAGGCAGGAAGCAGCAGGCTTTGAAGCTGCAAGGCTATTCAATGCTAATCAAGGTGATCAATTGCAACTTTCACACTTGAGAGTATGTTCTCCCATTCTGGACCTTCCACAGACATATAAACCCCACTTGCCTAGTTTCCAACAAACCTCACAACCTCTGAGGATGCCTGCCGTAGATGTGGGTGAAACATCAGGAGAGAATGCTTCTGGAACATGGCCATACAGCCTGGAAAACTCACAACAACCCATATAATATTACTGACATAATATTATTATTTGTGTGTATTTCCAACAAACCTCACAACCTCTGAGGATGCCTGCCATAGATGTGGGTGAAATATCAGGAGAGAATGCTTCTGGAACATGGCCATACAGCCCGGAAAACTCACACTAACCCAATATCACAGTAAGAGAGACTTACATTTGTGTGTGTATGTGTGGGTATATATATATATATATATATATATATACACATACCGTGGCCCCATATATATATATACACACACATATACATAGGCACACACGTATATGTGTGTGTGTGTGTGTGTGTGTTTGTATATGTGCATATGTGTACAAGTGTGTGTGTGTGTGTGTGTGTATATATGTATGTGTGTGTGTGTGTGTGTGTATATATATATATATCTATATATATAAAAGAGTGATGGCATCACAGCGACTCACAAAACAACAAAAGTACAGGCCCCGCAACCTCGAAATTTGACAACACAACCCATCATCCATGCCTCCAGGTTGATACAACAAAAAGAAAAGAAAAACAAAGTCCTAATTAGAGGGAGAGCAATAATTTTTTTTATCCAATTGCTGCCAGTTTAGAGGGCTAATCTCTGCCCACTTTGTCTCCTAGCAACCAACCCCTAGCAAGCCAAGGGACAGCCAGGGTTCAGTTAGGGGACAGGCAGACTTAGGCTATCTACTTTGCACTGGATTATATGGCAGTGTAGACTCAAGGCCCTTCCACACAGCTATATAACCCATTTATAACCTTATATTATCTGCTTTGCACTGGATTATCTTGACTCCACACTGCCATATAATCCACTTCAGTGTACATTTTATACAGCTGTGAAGAAGGGGCCTCATAGAATCCACTTCTAAGCAGATAATATAAGATTATCAATATACAGTAGACTCTCACTTATCCAACATAAACAGGCCGGCAGGATAAGTGAATATGTTGGATAATAAGAAGGGATTCAGGAAAAGCCAATTAAACATCAAATTAGGTAATCGTTATACAAATTAAGCACCAAAACATCATATTATACAACAAATTTGACAGAAAAAGTAGTTCCATGCGCAGTAATGCTATGTAGTAATTACAGTAGAGTCTCACTTATCCAACACTCGCTTATCCAATGTTCTGGATTATCCAACGCATTTTTGTAGTCAATGCTTTCAATATATCGTGATATTTTGGTGCGAAATTCATAAATACAGTAATTACTACATAGCATTACTGTGTATTGAACTACTTTTTCTGCCAAATTTGTTGTCTAACATGATATTTTGGTGCTTAATTTGTAAAATAATAACCTAATTTGATGTTTAATAGGCTTTTCCTTAATGCCTCCTTATTATCCAACATATTCGCTTATCCAATATTCTACCGGCCCGTTTATGTTGGATAAGTGAGACTCTACTGTACTGTATTTACAAATTTACCACTAAAATATCACAATGAATTTAAAACACTGACTACAAAAACATTGCTTATGAAAAGGCAGACTGCGTTGGATAATCCAGAACATTGTATAAGTGAATGTTGGATAAGTGAGATTCTACTTTAATATGAAATAATTACTGGGATAGAATAATGCAGAACAGTATAATCTCTAAAACCAGGACAGTAAATAAACAGGGGAATTCCACACAGGAAACAATCAGGGCCAGCTAATACCTCCCAACAAAGTATTCCCATCATCAAAGTCTGGCAAATCCTCTGTTTTCTGAGGGCCACAGACAGTAGAAGCACATAAAATATCACAAACACCACTCTGAAAACAAGGTAATTCCAGGCAGGAAAGAATCAGGGCCAGCTAACACCTCCCAACAAAAAATTCACTCAGGGAGGAAACAGCCAGGCTTTAAAGCTGCAAGGCCATTACATCCTAATCATTTTTCCTAATTGCAGCATTCATACTTCCCTCCAACAGACAAAAAAAACCAATCAGAAATATTGTATATTCACAACCTTTAGGAAATAATATCCCCTGATGGCACAGCGTGTTAAAGCGCTGAGCTGCTGAACTTCTGGACCGAAAGGCCACAGGTTTGAATTGGGGGAGCGGAAAGAGCCCCCACTGTTAGCCCCAGCTTCTACCAACCCAGAAGTTCAAAAACATGCAAATGTGAGTGCATCAATAGGTACTGCTCCGGCGGGAAGCTAACACCGCTCCATGCAGTTATCCCACATGACCTTGGAGGAGTCTATGGACAACGCCGGCTCTTCGGCTTAGAAATGGAGATGAGCACCAACTCCCAGAGTCAGACACGACTGGACTTAATGTCAGGGGAAAACCTTTACCCTTTACCTTAACTACCACCAATTCCTCAATACTTCATTTCCCATACCACCATACTTCGCCACAGCAACGCGTGGCCGGGCACAGCTAGTATATATATATATCCATATATATATATGGGTCCACGGTGGTTCAGCAGATAAAATTGCTAAGCTGCAGAACTTGCTGACCAAAAGGTCGGCAGTTCAAATTCGCGGGACCGGGTGAGCTCCCATTGTTAGCCACAGCTTCTGCCAACCTAGCACAGGCAAATGTGAGTAGATCAATAGGTACTGCTTCAATGGGAAAATAACGGCACTCTCAGAAGAAGAAGAAGAAGAAGAAGAAGAAGAAGAAGAAGGAGGAGGAGGAGGAGGAGGAGGAGGAGGAGGAGGAGAAGTTGTTGTTGTTTATTTGTATCCCGCCTCCATCTCCCCCGAAGGGGACTCGGGGCGGCTCACAGAAATATCAGATACAAAACAAGAACAATGTACAATACATCAACAAACAATAACATGCACCAGTAGTAGCATTTACACATTAACCAGAAAATTAAAAACACTTATTATAGAGTCATGCTGGCCACGTGACCTAGAAGATGTCTATGGACAAAGCCAGCTCTTCGGCTTAGAAATGGAGATGGACACCAACCCCCAGAGTCGGACTCGACTAGACTTAACAGCAAGGGGACACCTTTACCTTTACCTTTTATATATGCTGCAGTTAAGGATCTCAACCATAGTCCCAACCTAATATTACTTCCACATGATATTGCAATTAGGAATCGTAACCCTACTACCAACCTAATATTACTTCTAAATTAGTTGATGCATACAAAGTTGGACCCACTTGCAAAGTCTCTTCCTTATCCTCCTCCCAATAAAAATCAAGAGAAAGAAGGTTTATTATCCAATCAAAATACCTGTTTGCCAAACTAAGACGATCGAGGCATGGTTAGCATAAATCAACCTAATTACAAGGCTTCGAAAGCTATTATTACCAAGGAAATAACTCTACTACTAGCGATCTAAACAGACAGATACGGATACAGTAATTACGACATGTTTGGTATAAGACTGGAAGAAAAGGAGTTCCAATTCATGAATTGGTACCTACGACAAAAGCAGTCTTTACGTAAGGCACATGATAATTTTGCCGTTACAAAGTTAACGGGTGCACCCAACTGAAATGAAAATCTGCAAGGTGGAATGGGGAAAAAGTGGATAAAATAAAATGTTGTTGCAATGGACTTGCATCCGAGTCTGTGGTTACGCCAAATCTATTACAAAACGTGTCCAAGGAAACATTTTAAGGGAAGACACAAGACCAGGTTCGGGCAAACTTGGGTCGTCCGGGTGTTTTGGACTTCAACTCCCACCATTCCTAACAGCCTCAAGCCCTTTCCTTTTTCCCCGTCAGCCACTTAAGGATTCCCCCAGGCAGGATGCAGCCAGGCTTTGAAGCTGCAAGGCCATTTATTTATTTATTTACAGTGTTTATATTCCGCCCTTCTTTCTCACCCCGAAGGGGACTCAGGGCGGATTACAATGAACACATATATGGCAAACATTCAATGCCAACAGACAAACAACATATATAGACAGACACAGAGGCATTTAACTTTTTTTTTCCAGCTTCACGATTCCGGCCACAGGGGGAGCTGTTGCTTCACTGTCCAGTAGTGGCTGTACTTCCTCATTCCTTTCCTCGTGTTTTGCTGGCAGTTTTATGATGTTGTAAATTAGTTAAATTACCCTCCCCGCATAAAGCGTACCTAAATTTCCCTACTTGACAGATGCAACTGTCTTTCGGGGCTGCATAGGTCAACAGCAAGCCGGGCTATTTAATGGTAATGGGCTTAACCCGACCCGGGCTTCGAACTCATGACCTCTCGGTCAGTAGTGATTTACTGCAGCTGGTTACTAGCCAGCTGCGCCACAGCCCGGCCCATTCAATGCTAATCAAGATGACCAACTGCAACATTCAGACAAGAGTTATTTCTCCCGCTCTGGACATTATTCCACAGATATATAAACCCCACTTGCCTAGTTTCCAACAGACTTCACACCTCTGAGGATGCCTGCCATAGATGTGGGCGAAATGTCAGGAGAGAATGCTTCTGGAACATGGCCAGACAGTCCGGAAAATTCACAGCAACCCATAACATCCTTTGTCATCCCCCTAGTGACTTCTTGAATTGTGAAAGACTGAAAATGTCTTGTTGCAACTTCCAAGAACTATTTTTCAAGCATTCATTCCAAAAAAAAAGCCAAAACCTTACAATCTTAACGCTTCTATCCATCCGTCTTTCACACACAAAGAGAACTCTGGCTGTCAAGCAAAAGGTCTCCCAAAGAAGAAATTCACCAGAAATTGTTGTAATTCGCGTATTCTCCTTCTCTTAAGTCCAGAAGTTGCAATATTTCTTCTTTCAATGACTACTGGGACTTCTCTTCCAAGTTTCTCCTCTGGACGGTGGAGCTTCGTGATCTCATAAAGGTAAGCGGATGAGCAAGCGAGAGGATAAAATGTCCTCTCAATCCATAGGAGACACTGTCAAATTTCTGTTACATGCAAAGGTCTTGCTTTTATGATACTTTAAAGACATGTTTTATAGCAAGTCCTTGCACCGTAAGAGGAAATATAAGGAAGCATTTCAAGACGGAAACACGAATCAAGGAACACGAAAGGCACTGCAAACTAACTCAACCATAGCAGAGCACTTGATGAACCAACCTGGACACAGAATATTATTCGAGAACATGGAAATGCTGGACCACTCTCACAACCACCACGTCAGACTATACAGAGAAGCCATTGAAATCCACAAGCATGTGGACAATTTCAACAGAAAGAGGAAACCCATGATGATGAACAAAATATGGCAAACAATATTTTTAAAAACTCTAAAATCAGAAAATAAAATCAGTAAATAAAGAACAACACTCTGAAAACAGGGGAATTCCAGACAGGTAACAATCAGGGCTAGCTAACACCTCCCAACAAAGGATGCCCCCGGGCAGGAAGCAGCCAGGCTCTGAAGCTGCAAGGCTATTCAATGCTAATCAAGCTGGCCAGTTGCAACATTCACACTTGCCTCAAACAGACAAGAGTTTCTCCCACCCTGGACATCATTCCAGGAGTTTGTTGGCCCTGCTTGTTTCCTGCCTGGAATTACAACTTAAAATATACAATAAAACATCATATTTTATATATATTATCCGTAGTGTTATATTTAATATATGAGTATTATTATATCACATTATTAAGATTATACATTATTATATGGTATTATTAGTAGTGGAGCCCCCGGTGGCGCAGTGGATTAACCCAGGCAGAAAGCAGCCAGACTCTGAAGCTGATAGGCTATTCAATGGTAATCAAGCTGGCCAATTGCAACGTTCACACTTGCCTCAAACAGAAAAAAAGCTATTTCTATGCATATAATATTAATAGTATTATTTTGTAATACAATATAATACTAAAAATACAATATAATATTTATTACAGTAGAGTCTCACTTATCCAAGCCTCTGGATTATCCAAGCCATTTTTGTATTCAATGTTTTCAATATATCATGATATTTTGGTGCTAAATTCGTAAATACAGTAATTACTACATAGCATTACTGCGTATTGAACTACTTTTTCTGTCAAATTTGATCCCTCCTTATTATCCAACATATTCGCTTATCCAACATTCTGCCGGCCCGTTTATGTTGGATAAGGGAGACTCTACTGTATTATTATACATAATTATATGGTATTATTAGTAGTGGAGCCCCCGGTGGCGCAGTGGATTAACCCAGACAGAAAGCAGCCAGACTCTGAAGCTGATAGGCTGTTCAATGGTAATCAAGCTGGCCAATTGCAACGTTCACACTTGCCTCAAACAGAAAAAAGCTATATCTATGCATATAATATTCATAATATTATTTTGTAATACAATATAACACTAATAATACAATATAATAATATTAATTCTATATTATATATTACATGTAATATTATTAATAATATTACAATATATAGATATAGTATAATATGGTAATTTATTGCCAGTATTGTGCTATGCTAATAATATAATATTGCATGTAAATTTAATTTGTAAGCCGCTCTGAGTCCCCTTCGGGGTGAGAAGGGTGGGATATAAATGTATTAAATAAATAAATAATAAATAAATATTTCTCCCATCCTGGACATTCCAGAGATATATAAACCTCACTTGCCTAGTTTCCAACAGACCTCACAACCTGCCATAGATGTGGGTGAAATGTCAGGAGAGGATGCTTCTGGAACATGGCCATACAGCCCGTAAAACTCACAGCAACCCAATTTCCTAACCATTAATCTTTTTAAAAAACCTCATACTTCTCATCACTAAAATAAACATTTATAATAATTTTAACAATTCAATTGTGTGTTTTGCACCTTTGTATATTTTTTAGTTGTGTTTCGACCCAAGACAATTACATTCCCATCAAAGGTGTATAAGATCAGGACCAATGAAAGTTTCTGAAATTTTCATTAAGCATCTTGGAAATAATGTTAAGGGAATGTAGTTTTGATAGTAACGTGCAATAAGATGGACAGAGTGTTTTATGGACTGTTCTCATTGAAATAAGCAGGAGAAAAGAAGTCTATGGCCAACTCTTTCTACTTCGGAAAATAAATTTTGTAGCTGGAAATAGAGTGGAAAGAGTTGCCGAAAAGTCTTTTGCAAAATGTTTTTATATTACTATGGTTTCGATACCCTGAGCGCAGCAATCTCCAAATATAGACGGGCTGACTTTCCATTCTGGTTAGTTGTATTTCAATAATTAAAAACATGCTCCTAATGTGGGCCAAACGTCAGGAGAGAATGCTTCTGGAACATGGCCATACATTCTGGAAAACTCACAGCAATTCAATGGTCCTAATCCTCAACATCTCACGTATCCAAGGCAGACTGCAACCTGCGGACTCAACGATCAAATCCCATTATGTGCAATGGGCTTACTCTTCTTAATCGCTACAGTAGAGTCTCACTTATCCAACATTCTGGATTATCCAACGCATTTTTGTAGTCAATGTTTTCAATACATTGTGATATTTTGGTGCTAAATTCGTAAATACAGTAATTACTACATAGTATTACTGCGTATTGAACTACTTTATCTGTCAAATTTGTTGTATAACATGATGTTTTGGTGCTTAATTTGAAAAATCATAACCTAATTTGATGTTCAATAGGCTTTTCCTTAATCCCTCCTTATTATCCAACATATTCGCTTATCCAACGTTCTGTCGGCCCGTTTATGTTGGATAAGTGAGATTCTACTGTATTTAGAATTTCAGCCCAATATTAAATCAAGATATTACACAACTACAGTAGAGTCTCACTTATCCAACATAAACGGGCCGGCAGAATGTTGGATAAGCGAATATGTTGGATAATAAGGAGGCATTAAGGAAAAGCCTATTAAACATCAAATTAAGTTATGATTTTACAAATTAAGCACCAAAACATCATGTTATACAATAAATTTAACAAAAAAGTAGTTCAATATACGGTAATTCTATGTAGTAATTACTGTATTTATGAATTTAGTACCAAAATATCATGATGTATTGAAAACATTGACTACAAAAATGCGTTGGATAATCCAGAACGTTGGATAAGCGAGTGTTGGATAAGTGAGACTCTACTGTATATAGCTAAACTAAACCCTTATATAGAGATCTTTGGGATTTATAATCAAACTCTATGGATACAATGCTACATATTCCTAGTTAAGGATAGGTTTCTCGAAACTCTTTGAAGCTTCATCCCAACTAGACATGAACTGATCATAATGTAAAGTATGTAGAATAATAAACTGTATTCTTTGGGAACTTTTTAACAGCATAAAGTGCTACAGAGGTAACAAAACCACAACGCGCATTAGTTAAACCTAAAATGGGCGCATGCTCTCAAACCACACCGGCCATTAGACTCTTCACACTTCAGTATCCAAATCACCAGCAGGCATCTGGCTGCATTACATGTTCAGCTAAAGCAGGGGTCCCCAAACTTTTGAAACAGGGGGCCAGTTCACGATCCTTCAGACCGTTGGAGAGCCGGACTGCCATAGATGTGGACGAAACGTCAGGAGGGAATGCTTCTGGAACATGGCCATACAGCCCGAAAGACATACAACAACCCAGCCGGACTATAGTTGGCCATCGAGCAATAATAATGATAATAATAATAATAATAAATAACAACAACAACAACAATAATAAAGAGGGTTGGAAGAGAACCTTTGGGCCATTGAGTCCAACCCCCTTCTGCCCTTGTGCACCAAAAGCACAAGCAAAGCACCCCTGACAGATGGCCACCCAGCCTCAATGTTAATTATTATTATTATTATTATTATTAATAATAATAATAATAATAATAAAGAGGGTTGGAAGAGACCCCTTGGGCTATTTAGTCCAATCCCCTTCTGCCTTTGTGCACTGAAAGCACAAGCAAAGCACCCCTGACAGATGGCCACCCAGCCTCAATGTTAATAATAATAATAATAATGCGATTTTGTGATACGAAATCCAGCATATCTATCTTGTTTGCTCTGTCATACAAAATAATAATAATAATAATAATAATAATAATAATAATAATAAGGGTTGTAAGAGAAGAGGAGACCCTTTGGGTCATTTAGTCCAACCCCCTTCTGCCCTTGTGCCGTGAGGGCCGGATAAATAGCTTCGATGGGCCGCATCCGGCCCCCGGGCCTTAGTTTGGGGACCCCTGAGCTAAAGATTACACACTTTTTAGGCTGCCCTGAAAAACAGCAGCTTTTCCTCGTGGCTGGATTAGAGCTAATCCAGGGCTAAACTCCAAGTGGGATTGGGAACGTTATGAGACATCGCAAGGAAGGAGACAGCAAAACAGTCAGGGTTGTCCCATCGCAGCAACACGTGTGGGTCAGCATGCATTGCAGTCACCTAAATGTCAGCAATGAATGAGTGCAAGAATCTGGATAACCCATAAACCATGTGGCCACTAGAGATATGCGTAAAAAGTTTTCCTTCGTTTCCTTTGTGCTATTATTTATTTATTTATTTACAGTATTTATATTCCGCCCTTCTTTCTCACCCCGAAGGGGACTCAGGGCGGATTACAATGAACACATATATGGCAAACATTCAATGCCAGCAGACAAACTACATACATTAGACAGACTCAGAGGCATTTTTAACATTTTTCCAGCTTCACGATTCCGGCCACAGGGGGAGCTGTTGCTTCACCCTCCAGTAGTGGCTGTACTTCCGCATTCCTTTCCTCGTGTTTTGCTGGAAGTTTTATGGTGTTGTAAATTAGCCTCCCCGCATAAAGCGTCCCTAAATTTCCCTAATTGACAGGTGCAACTGTCTTTCGGGGCTGCATAGGTCAACAGCAAGCCGGGGCTATTAATGGTCGAAAGCTTAACCCGACCCGGGCTTCGAACTCATGACCTCTCGGTCAGTAGTGATTTATAGCAGCTGGTTATTAGTCAACTGCGCCACAGCCCAGCCCCCGTTTATCGTTTCATTTTGACCGTTCGTCTACACAAAACGAATCATGACATTTTCATAGGAAACGAGAGGTGACAAGAAAACGAAAGCCGCACAGTTATCGTGCTTGCTTTTGTTTTCCTTTCGTTTCTGCCCCGTAACAATAAGCAGGTACTGACAGCGGGCTGCTTTCTCATTACAGCTGATGTGTACTAATGGGTGTTTATATATATATATATATATATATATATATATATATATATATATATATATATATATAAAAAACACAATAGCTACTCTGGGAATCTATGCTGAGCCTGGGAGAGGAATGCCTCTGCATTATATCTGATGTGTGCCAATGGGTGTTAATAATATCATCAATATACAGTAGAGTCTCACTTATCCAACATTCTGGATTATCCAACGCATTTTTGTAGTCAATGTTTTCAATATAGTGTGATATTTTGGTGCTAAATTCGTAAATACAGTAATTACAACATAACATAACTGCGTATTGAACTGCTTTTTCTGTCAAATTTGTTGTAAAACATGATGTTTTGGTGCTTAATTTGTAAAAGCATAACCTAATTTGATGTGTAATAGGTTTTTCCTTAATCCCTCCTTATTATCCAACATATTCGCATATCCAATGTTCAGCCGACCTGTTTATGTTGGATAAGTGAGACCCTACTCTATTAATAACCATAGCTACCCTGGGAATCTAAGCTGAGCCTGGGAGAGGAATGCCTCCACATTACATCTGACGTGTACCAATGGGTGTTAATAATAATATCTATCTATCTATCTATCTATCTATGTATCTAACAATAGCTACTCTTGGAATCTAAGCTGAGCCTGGGAGAGGAATGCCTCCACATTACATCTGACGTGTACCAATGGGTGTTAATAATAATATCTATCTATCTATCTATCTATGTATCTAACAATAGCTACTCTTGGAATCTAAGATGAGCCTGGGAGAGGAATGCCTCCACATTACATCTGACGTGTACTAATGGGTGTTAATAATAATAATATCTATCTATCTATCTATCTAACAATAGCTACTCTTGGAATCTAAGCTGAGCCTGGGAGAGGAATGCCTCTGCATTACATCTGATGTGTGCCAATGGGTGTTAATAATAATATCTATCTATCTATCTATCTTTGTATCTAACAATAGCTACTCTTGGAATCTAAGCTGAGGAGAGGAATGCCTCCGCATTATATCTGATGTGTGCCAATGGGTGTTAATAATAATATCTATCTATATCTATATCTATCTACCTATCTATTTATCTATATAACAATAGCTACTCTTGGAATCTAAGCTGAATCTAGGAGAGGAATGCCTCTGTATTACATCCGATGTGTGCCAATGGGTGTTAATAATATCAATATATATATTTATAACGATAGCTACTCTGGGAATCTAGGCTGAGCCTGGGAGAGGAATGCCTCTGTATTACATCTGATGTGTGCCAATGGGTGTTAATAATAATATTATTAATATCAATAGTACTCTGGGGAAGATCCAAACGTTTTAAAAGTTGGTGGGCTAAAAGTGATCGAAATGTCCTCCGTGTGTGGCGATTTTCACCCCTCTAGCCCAAAAACCAAGGGGGGGAATGAGCCTCAGAAGCCCTCCAATTGCTGCCAATGGCACAAAAATTTTCATGTTTTTCGTTAGCCAGAAGAAAATTCGTGTCGTATAAGCAGCCCATTTTTGTTAGCAGGAACCAAATACGAAAATGAGACGACACGAATGAAACTACACAAAACAAACAGCAATTCCATACAAAAGCACAACACTAATGGCCACACCCTTAGGCTTCCTTTTATAATGCAGATGGGAATAAAACTATGTTAGGTTCATAATGCAGGGCAACACGTATCATTGCTCCGACTTTTCATCTGAACCGAAGAACTGATTGATTGATTGATTGACTAGTTGACTGTGCTCTCGTGATGCCTTTTATTTTATCAGTTGCTAATACAAAACAGTCAAGCCCTGTTGCTAAATGCTATGTTCCTTCCATTGTTATTTGTGATTGGCATCTTCTTGATTTACTAGAACTATGGAGCAAGTCAGTCTAAACAGTGGGGCTTCCCTCCAAGGAAATATACCAGGACTGGACTGGAGGTCATGTAATGCTACAACCTCACTATTCATTCCTCTGTGTGTGAGATCAGAAATTGTATACTACAGTAGTCTCGCTTATCCAACTTATTCCAACATTCTGTATTATCCAACACAGCCTGCCTCCTGCCCGGATCCACAGCTGTTTCTCTAGGCAGGCAAGGATCACAGATATTTTTAAATTCTTCAGAGGACTGAACTTTTTACAGATTTAACAATATTGTTACTGTACATTCATTTTATGCAATTCTATCTTTACTTATAGTCAGTTTTTTAGTAGTCAATGTTTTCAATACATTGAGATGTTTTGGTGCTAAATTCGTAAATATAATAATTACGTTACCGAGCATTGAACTGCTTTTACTGTTGATTTGTTGTTTCATTTTTTATTGTATCATAATTTAACATGTTTGTTTAAGAGCAGACACATAATATTCAATATAATCTACTCTTCATTAACTTTTGGCATCTACGGTTATTTTTATGTTTATACATATTTTCTATCCCTCACCGCTGTGTTCCCCTTTTTCCAGATGTATTGTAAAACATGATATTTTGGTACTTAATTTGTAATTTTAATAAAGTAATTTGATGTTTAATAAGCATTTCCTCAATCCCTCCTTATTATCCAACATTTTTGCATATCCGATAGCCAGCCCGTTTATGTCGGATAAGCCAGCCCGTTTAGGTCGGATAAGCCAGAAAGTTAATGTCAGATAAGCTAGCCTGTTTATGTCGGATAAGCCAGCCCGTTTATGTCGGATAAGCCAGCCCGTTTAGGTTGGATAAGCCAGAAAGTTAATGTCAGATAAGCTAGCCTGTTTATGTCGGATAAGCCAGCCCGTTTATGTCGGATAAGACAGACCGTTTATGTTGGATAAGACAGACCGTTTATGTCGGATAAGCCAGCCCGTTTATGTCGGAAAAGCCAGCCCGTTTATGTCGGATAAGACAGACCGTTTATGTCGGATAAGCCAGTCCGTTTATGTTGGATATGCCAGAACGTTTATGTTGGATAAGCCAGCCTGTTTATGTTGGATATGCCAGAACGTTTATGTCGGATAAGCCAGACCATTTATGTCGGATAAGCGAGACTCTACTGTATATTTTTAAACCCAAAATATGTACCAAATGGAGACCGCAGGCAATTATACTCCCTCTCCTTCATTGCAATTAGGATGAGAATGAGATCAACTTTCCAAACCAACAAGCAGAATATCCACACGATGCTGAGCCATCCGAGCATCTTTGACGGAGAGGAAAAGGGGAGCGGAGCAATGTGCCATTAACACAAATTCCCAAATCACTCGTGCATACATCTGTCTTGCAATGTGTGTGTAGACGCAGACACACACTTTCATTTGCTTTCCCTTATTCATCAACTCCGGTTACAAAAAACAATAACCACATTTCTCTGCCTTTCGGTCTCCATTCTGCAAAAGGGTCTGCAAAAAAAAAAAAAGTGGCACAGTCCAGCAGCCATTACAGAAACAGAGCCGCAAATGCCGTACTCCGGAGTGCAAGGCTACCTTTCTCCAAATGAGCAAGGAAGGAAGGAAGGAGAGGCCGGGATACCGAGACTACTTGGGAGCTGCGACAGAGCGCACAAATCTGCAGAGAAATAATAACACAATCCCCCCTCCCTCGGCACGGTGCTTATTATTATCATACCAAGTGGCCAGAGAGAGAAAGGGAAGGAGATTTGGCTCTCACGCTGCCAAAGGTTTGCAAGCCCTTAAAATGGATGATGGAAGGGGAGACAGTGTGAGTACCTTCGCTGCCACAAGGAGCAAAGCCTTGGACTCGCCGTAAAGACCGAGTCCGATTCAGTCTCACCTTTCCCTTTTTGCAAAAGCATTTATTAACTCAAAGTTTGGCAGCAATTCTTTGCAATTGTATAGAAGCACGAGGATGGCAAACAAGGTGGGAGAGAGAAGAGAGGTTTCTGGAAACAAGACCAAGAGAAGGTTCAAGTCATGTCCCCATCACAAAGCCTCATTAACCTGGAATAAAATCCGGGAAGAAGAAACGAACGGTTATTTTACTCTCCTGCCCACACGAAATCATTGAGCGTTGGCTGCCAACAGAATGTCACAAGGCAGCCCTAGGGGGTAATGAAGCAAGGTCTGCTTTGCCTTGGTCCGTGGCTTATTATAAGGACGCTTTTGTTGAAGGAGGATGTAACTTGGGGGGTTTTGGGGGGAGGACGGCCTGGAAATTCCTGCGGAGAGAGACAGTTTCAAGGTACGGCTTGGGAAAGTGGGAGGCTTAACTTTCCACACCTAGACGAAGCCGATTTATGAGAAGTCTTTTTGCTCATCTCCAAAACAGTTGCCTTCAAAGTCTATTCAAAGTCTATCAACGCATTTGGAGGAAATAAAAGGAAAAGGTGGGAAATAAACTGGAAAGATCTGCCTCCTGGGCACAGAATGACAATCTGAAATGTTGCACAGCAAAGAAAATAATAATACAGTGGAGTCTCGCTTATCCAAGCTAAACGGGCCGGCAGAACCTTGGATAAGCGAATATCTTGGATAATAAGGAGGGATTAGGGAAAAGCCTATCTATATATATAAAAGAGTGATGGCATCACGGCGACCCACAAAACAACAAAACTACAGGCCCCCCAACCTCAAAATTTGACAACACAACCCATCATCCACGGCTCTAGGTTGATACAACAAAAAGAAAAGAAAAATAAAGTCCTAATTAGAGGGAGAGGAATAATTGCTTTTATCCAATTTCTGCCAGTTAGAAGGCTAAGCTCCGGCCACTTGGTCTCCTAGCAACCCAATAAAAAATAATAAAAAACACTAAAAAATAATTAAAAACACTAAAAAATTAATACAATAAAATACTATAATAACAGAAAATAACTAAAAATAATACAAGAAAATAATAAAATATAATAAATAAAAAGATAACTTACAATAAAATTAATACAAAAATACAAATAACGTCAAATAAAAATTACACAACAATTTTTAACCAATACCACCACCACTTTGCCACAGCAACGCGTGGCCGGGCACAGCTAGTTAAGTTATAATTTTACAAATTAAGCATCAAAACATCATGTTATACAACAAATTTGACAGAAAAAGTAATTCAATGCGCAGTAATGTTATGTTGTAATTACTGTATTTATGAATTTGGCACCAAAATATCATAATATATTGAAAACACTGACTACAAAAATGCCTTGGATAATCCAGAACCTTGTATAAGCGAGTCTTGGATAAATGAGACTCTACTGTACTCAACAATTATTGTACCTTGGCATCACATCCCAGCAAAGCTTACAAAGCTCTTGTTCACACAACTCCAGAGTAAAATTGTCAGAGTAAAATCTCCACTAAAAATATCCACACAACCTGGTTGAAAACTTATACTAAGATTGGAGAAATATCGAACTATGCCTCAAAACTATAACAGTGTCAGGTAGATCCTACTGACATCTCAGCGAAGGAAGTCAATGTATGTACAGTAGAGTCTCACTTATCCAAGCTAAACGGGCCGCCAGAAGCTTGGATAAGCAAATATCTTGGATAATAAGGACGGATTAAGGAAACGCCTATTAAACATCAAATTAGGTTATGATTTTACAAATTAAGCACCAAAACATCATGTTATACAACAAATTTTGCAGAAAAGTAGTTCAATACACAGTAATGTTATGTTGTAATCACTGTATTTACGAATTTGTGTATATATATATGTGTGTGTATACACACGCACACACACACACACATGAATATATATAATATTAATATTAATAATATTATGTTGTAATACAATGTAATAATAATTATAATTCACTATTATAATTGTATATTTATATTACATGCAATATTACTAATAATACAGTAGAGTCTCACTTATCCAACATTCGCTTATCCAACGTTCTGGATTATCCAACACATTTTTGTAGTCAATGTTTTCAATACATCGTGATATTTTGGTGCTAAATTCGTAAATACAGTAATTACTACGTAGCATTACTGCATACTGAACTACTTTTTCTACCCAATTTGTTGTATAACATGATGTTTTGGTACTTAATTTGTAAAATCATAACCTAATGTGATGTTTAATAGGCTTCTCCTTAATCTCTCCTTGTTATCCAACATATTCGCTTATCCAACGTTCTGCTGGCCCGTTTATGTTGGATAAGTGAGACTCTACTGTATTGCAATATAGTTGTATAATATAATATATTGTATGTATATATACTTGTAAACCGCCCTGAGTCCCCTTCGGGGTGAGAAGGGCGGTATATAAATGTCGCAAATAAATAAATAAATAAATAAATAAATAAATAAATAAATTTGGCACCAAAATATCACAATATATTGAAAACATTGACTACAAAAATGGCTTGGATTATCCAGAGGCTTGGATAAGCGAGGCTTGGATTAGTGAGCCTCCACTGTAATTCACAACCTCTGAGGATGCCTGCTATATATGTGGGTGAAATGTCAGGAGAGAATGCTTCTGGAACATGGCCATACAGCCCGGAAAACACACAACAACCCGGTGATTCTGGCCATGAAAGCCATCGACAAATCAATGTATAATTCTTTTGGTGCTTTGCTTCTGTATATGTTTATGTTATGCAAACCATCACAATCTGAACACAGTTGGTTCATAACAAAAGCATGAAAGTTTACTTTGGAGGCATATCTTATCTAAAGATATCCTGCAACACCTTGGATCTGCATCTACACATGCTCACAAGGGAAATATCAGAAGGCACTTTTGGTATAGTTTGGTGTTTTGTGGATCCATACTCAAAAAAACAAGCGACCACATGCCCAAACCAGACCTGGTGCTTCCTTTAAAGCCTTATGAAGGTCTAGAGGACTATTATAAAGAAAGAGATGCATGGATTGTAACCTCCTCAGATGTCACAATGATGTCTACAAGTCTAACCAGAAAGTCCATGGGAAAGAGTTAAGACTCTTGACCAGTTGACAAAAGAGGTCCTGAAAATTATATAACTGTTTGGAGCAAAACCAGTATGCAGCCTGATACCCCATTTGGGTAAAATACCCTAAACCAGGGGTCCCCAAACTAAGGCCCGGGGGTCGGATGCGGCCCTCCAAGGTCATTTACCTGGCCCCTGCCCTCAGTTTTATAATATAATATATTGTATATACATATAATATTGATAATACTATTATAATGTAATACAATATAACACTAATAATAATAATACCATATAATAATATTAATTATATATTCTATATTACATATAATATTACTAATAATATTACAGTATAGTGGTATAGTTCAATATAGTAATATAATGCTAATATTGTGCTATGCTAATACAGTAGAGTCTCACTTATCCAACATAAACGGGCCGGCAGAATGTTGGTTAAGTGAATATGTTGGATAATAAGGAGGCAATAAGGAAAAGCCTATTAAACATCAAATTAGGTTATGATTTTACAAATTAAGCACCAAAACATCATGTTAGACAACAAATTTGACAGAAAAAGTAGTTCAATACGCAGGAATGCTATGTAGTAATTACTGTATTTATGAATTTAGCACCAAAATATCACGATATATTGAAAACATTGACTACAAAAATGCGTTGGATAATCCAGAATGTTGGATAAGCGAGTGTTGGATAAGTGAGACTCTACTGTAATATAATATATTGTATGTACATATAATTTGTAAGCCCCTCTGAGTCCCCTTTGGGGTGAAAAGGGTGTGATACAAATGTAGTAAATAAATGCAGTAAATAATAAATAAATAAATAAATTTTAGACTTAGGCTCACCCAAAGTCTGAAATGACTTGAAGGCACACAACCACAACAACAACAACAACAACCCTAACTAACTTGACTATCTCATTGGCCAGAAGCAGGAGCACACTTCCCATTGAAATCCTGATAAATGTATGTTGGTTAAAATTGTTTTTATTTTTAAATATTGCATTGTTCTTTCATTGTTGTTGTTGTTGTTGTTGTTTTTGCACTACAAATAAGACATATGCAGTGTGCATCGGAATTTGTTTGTATTTTTTTTCACATGATAATCCGGCCCCTCAACAGTCTGAAGGATTGTGGACCGGCCCTCGGCTTAAAAAGTTTGAGGACCCCTGCCCTAAATGTTATGTTGGTTGAAATATTTTATGGAAGAGTAAAACACCCTAAACACACCAGATCCCATCAGAGCTTGGAAGCTAAATAAGGCCAAATAAGCTCAGGTGTGAAACCATAATGAATAACAGTTGTTGTAGATATACTTTCAATGAAGGAACTGCCCAAACCATTTGGAGTATTCCTTGCCTACAAAAAATCCATGGAGTCACCATAAGTCAACAAGGATATAAATTATTATTATTATTATTTTATTGTATGACCCAGCAAACAAGATAGATATGCTGGATTTCGTATCACAAAATCACAAGTCGAACACTTCCCAAGTGTCTAGGACTGTGCAATGTATTTTTGGATTATTATTATTATTATTGTATGACACAGCAAACAAGATAGATATGCTGGATTTCATATCACAAAATCACAAGTCAAACACTTCCCAAGTGTCTAGGACTGTGCGATGTATTTTTGGATTATTATTATTATTATTATTATTATTGTATGACCCAGCAAACAAGATAGACATGCTGGATTTCGTATCACAAAATCACAAGTCGAACACTTCCCAAGTGCCTAGGACTGTGCGATGTATTTTCGGATGATGCGTGCAGATCCCAGTAGGGTGGCCTTTTGCAGTTGGCAGATCGTAATTTTGTCAATGTCTATGGTTTCCAAATGCCGGCTGAGATCTTTTGGCACGGCACCCAGTGTGCCCATCACCACCGGGACCACCTGCACTGGTTTCTGGTTTCTTTTATCGCAACTCAAGACAAACCATGCATGTATTTTTTCAGTATTAATGCAGTTTTTATTATTTTTATTTTTATTATTATTATTATTCTGCTACAAGCGACTTGTAGGTATACACACACACAAAATCCTGATATACTTACAACTATGTGTAAGTTACACCGCCTCCATTTTCCTCTCTTCACTATGGTCTCCATGTGGCCTTTGGCAAGGAAGAAATGTGCCCTTTCATGCCTTACAAGTGAAGCACAATCTTCACCAACACCACCATCATCATTTTGTGGCCAATGGGAAATGGTGTGTGTGTTTACCTTCAACTTATGGCAACCAAATGAATATCATAAGGTTTTCTGAGACAGAGTGATCCTGAGTCTCCTTACGGAGAGAACAGGATATAAATTATTATTATTTTATTGTATGACACAGCAAACAAGGTAGATATGCTGGATTTAGTTTCAAAAAATCACAAGTCAAACACTTCCCAAGTGTCTAGGACTATGTGATGTATTTTCGGATGATGCGCGCCGATCCCATATTATTATTATTATTATTATTATTATTATTATTATTATTATTATTATTATTATTCTGCTACTTCCTTCCTCTGAAATAGTCCTTCATTGGCGTTCTCCCATTCAAGTACCAACCAAAGCTGGTCCTCCTTGAGCTTCCAAGATCTGCTGCCTTGATGGTGTTTACTCTTCCAAAACTAATTTGGACAATAATATGTCCAAATTTATCATACAATGCTCAAGTCTCAGTACTCTCAGACCAGCAACGAATTGTTTGAAGGAATTTGAAGCTGTCACATGAGTAGGAGAAGCTTGTAAATGGGATGAAGGAGTCAAACAAATTGCACTGACTGGCAAACGTCCTCCAATATAGAGCACACCCAACTTGGAAATGAAAGGGACTAAAACCTAGGACTTTATGGAGGCAAAGCATGTGTTCTTCCCATAAACCATATCTGACAAATGATATGATCATACAGAGAGGCCTTTCCCATGCTTTCTTACCTCTTACTACACTGCAATGCTTGAAGATCTAGGAGCCAGCGAAATAGAGTTATCATATATACAAAATGATATACACAACATCCCAGTTTATTCATTCTGGAATATTTGGCATTTTTCCTTCTCCCCAAAGCTGTATACACTCTTAACAAGACGAGAGATTCCAATAGCAATATTGCAAAAATGACAACAGCAACTTGGAGTGATGCTCCGAAACGGCGAGCAGTGCAAGGAGCACCATTTGAGATGGCATTTGTCATTCTAATCAAATTATGACGATAATATCTATGGGTTGCTGTGCGTTTTCTGGGCTATATGGCCACGTTCCAGAAGCATTCTCTCCTGACTTTTTTGCCCACATCTATGGCAGGCGTCCTGTTTCTGGAACATGGCCATACAGCCCAGAAAACTCACAGCAACGCAGTGATTAGTATTTGTCATTCTAATCAAATTATGATGATAACACCTATGGGGTGCTGTGAGTTTTCTGGCTGTATGGCCATGTTCCAGAAGCATTCTCTCCTGATGTTTCACCCACATCTATGGCAGGTGTCCTGCTTCTGGAACATGGCTATACAGCCCGGAAAACTCCCAGTAATAACATTTGTCATTCTAATCAAATTATGACGATAATATCTATGGGTTGCTGTGCATTTTCCAGGCTGTATGGCCATGTTCCAGAAGCATTCTCTCCTGACTTTTTTGCCCACATCTATGGCAGGCGTCCTGTTTCTGGAACATGGCCATACAGCCCGGAAAACTCCCAGTAATAACATTTGTCATTCTAATCAAATTATGACGATAACACCTATGGGTTGCTGTGCGTTTTCCGGGCTGTATGGCCACGTTCCAGAAGCATTCTCTCCTGACGTTTCGCCCACATCTATGGCAGGCGTCCTGCTTCTGGAACATGGCCATACAGCCCGGAAAACTCACAGCAACCCAATGATTCTGGCCGTGAAAGCCTGCGACATCATAACATCTATTCTTCCCATTTCCTGGACATTCAGATAATCCCATTGAATACTATTCCCTGTTGAAAGGTGTATACAGTTTTTGGAGAGGACGCTGTATCTCTTTTATCACAACTCAAGACAAACCATGCATGTATTTTTCAGAATTAATGCATTTACTGAGCCTTCAGTTAATTCTCATAGTCATTACTATGGGAGGGAACACTAGACCTTGTACTGCATCCTCGGACCAACCATGTGCTTATGCTTCAGTATAGATGTGCTTATTTTCACCTTCTGATAATTCTCGGTTTGAAAATTGTATATACAGTGTATCTTATAGCAAATCAAGATCATCCATGCATCCGTCCTGCAACATCAATGCATTTCCTTAGCTTTCCAATTAATTACTGTTCAAAAGTATATACATTTGGGGAGGAGAGCAGACATTGTATGTATTTTCTTGCAAGCATGAAAGGAAAGAGAGGAAGAAAAGAGAAAGGCACAAGGAGGAGAGAGAGAGAGAAATCCAGATCCTGGGGAGAAAGGAGAAGGCCGGAGAAAAGGAGGGAGGAAGGAAGGAAGGAAGGAAAGAAGAAGGGAAGGAAGGAAGGAAGGAAGGAAGGAAGGAAGGAAGGAAGGAAGGAAGGAAGGAGAAAAGGAAAGAAGAAGGAAAGGAAGGTGGAAAGGAAGGAAGGAGGTTAGATGGCCATCTATTGGGGGTGCTTTTGAATGCGATTTTTCCTGCCTCTTGGCAGGGGGTTGGACTGGATGGCCCACGAGGTCTCATCCAACTCTAGAATTCTATGATTTGAAGGAAGGAAGGAAGAAAGAAGGGAAGGAAGGAGAAGGAAAGAAAGAAGGATAGAAGGACGGAAGGAAACGAGAGAAGGAATGAAGAAGGAAGGGGAGAAAGAGATAAGGAAAGAAAGAAGAGAGAAGGATAGAAGGAAGGAAAAGGATGGAAGGAAGGAAGGAATGAGAGAAGGAAGAATAGAAAGAAGGAAAGAAGGATAGAAGGAAGGGGAGAAAGAGAGAAGGAACGAAAGAAGAGAGAAGGATAGAAGGAAGGTAAGAAAGAAGGATGGATGGAAGGAAGGAAGGAAGGCAAGAAGGAATGAGAGAAGGAAGAATAGAAAGAAGGAGAGAAAGAAGGAAAGAAGGATAGAAGGAAGGGGAGAAGGAAAGAAAGAAGAAAGGACAGAAGGAAGGAAGGGAAGGAAGAATAGAAGCATAAAAGAAAAATAAATGAAGGAAGAAAGGATGGTGAGAAGGAAGGAGAGAAGGAAAGAAAGGAGGAAGGGTAGAAGGAAGGATAGAAGGGAAGAAAGGATAGAAGGAAGGAAGGGACGAAAGAAGGGAAGAAGGAATAGAAGCATAAAAGAAGAATAAATGAAGGAAGAAAGGATGGTGAGAAGGAAGGACAGAAGGAAGGAAGCGGGGAAGGAAGGAGAGAAGGAAGGAGGAAAAGAAGGAATGAGAGAAGGAAGAATAGAAAGAAGGAGAGAAAAAAAGGAAAGAAGGACAGAAGGAAGGGGAGATAGAGAGAAGGAAGGAAAGAAGAAAGAAGGGTAAAAGGAAGGAAGGAAGTGAAGAAGGAAAGAGAAGGAAAGAAAAAAGGATAGAAGGACGGAGGGGAAAAGAAAGAAGGGAAGGATAGAAGGAAGGAAGGAAGGAAGGAAGGAAGGAAGGAAGGAAGGAAGGAAGGAAGGAAGGAAGAAGAGAAGGAAGGAGGGAGGGAGCGAAAGAGGGATGGAGAGGCAAACTCGCAATCCCCGCCAAGCTTGGCCCCGGCCCTGATTGGTCACGCGCGGAAAAGAAAGAGAGAGAGAAGCAGAGAGAGAGAGAAGAGGAAGAGAGGAGGAGGAGGAAGAGGAGAGTCGCGTTGGCTTACCTTTCACCGAGCGCGGCTTGGCTTGCTTCCTTCTGGACATCTCCAGCTCCGATCCCGGCCTCTCTTCTTGCTTCCTTCCCCCCCCCCTCCTCCTTCCTCCCCTCTTCCTCCTCCTCCTTTCCTCTCTTCTTCCTTCCTTCCTTCCTTCCTTCCTCCTCCTCCTTCTCCCACTTGGAAACTTTCTCCGGCGGCGGCGAGGACGAGCGGCTCGATCCTTGTGGGTCGCTGCCCACTTGGCCTGTTGCAATGCGGCAACTTCGGAGCCCCCTCTTGTTGTGTGTGTGTGAGTGAGTGTGTGTGTGTTTGTGTCCCTTTCCTTTCCACAAGCCTCCGGTTTGGAAGACAACGAGGCTCCTTGTGCAAAGAGCTGGGAGAGCGAGTAGAGAGAGAGACAATATTGTCCAAAGGCGAGAGTGTTTGGATGGAGGGATTTTTCTCCCCAATTCTTTCAATTCCTTGTCTTCGGGGGAGGAAAAGTTTCCCTCAAGGAAGCCTTTGGCGAGGATGCTTGTCCAAAAAAAAAAAGACCACTGTCAGTAGGAATTGCTGGTTGGGTTAAGTGTCTTCTGCTCCTCCTTGGCTCCCTTTCTTGGCTCTCTTTTGGGCGGCTAGAGCTGCTTCTGCTTCTTCTTCTTCTTCTTCCTCCGCCTTGGGTCCATGGGTCAGGCAAAGGGCCCCGATCCGGGCGCCTTCATGGCTTCCTCCTCCTCCTCCTTCTCCTTCTTCTCCTCCTTCTCCCCGGCTCTGCCTTCTCTTCCTCCCTCGCCAGCCTCCCTCTCTTGCCTTTGTCCTGGCGCTCTTTCCTCCTCCTCCTCCTCCTCCTCCGCCTGCTCTCAATGCTGCTGCTGCTGCTGCTGGGGCTGCAGTGCAGACACACATAATAAAGCCAGGCTTGGCTGGAAATGTA
The DNA here is from genome assembly GCF_035594765.1 of Anolis carolinensis. Lineage (NCBI taxonomy): Eukaryota > Metazoa > Chordata > Lepidosauria > Squamata > Anolidae > Anolis > Anolis carolinensis. Next base: position 7,436,260 of record NW_026943820.1, read on the forward strand.
GCGGAGTCCCAGCAGGAGGATGTGAGGAGTGGAGTCCCGGCGGGGGAGCGCTCTGATCCCGTAGGGAGCCCCGCGCAGCCTGGGCTGATCAGACGGAGAAGAGAGCCAACAGCACCGAGCCATGGACAGCCCGGGAAATACAGCTCGGGTCGGAGGCAAAACGCGGACAGGACGCCCAGGAGAAGCAGAAACAGGAGGAGGAGGAGCCCGGCTCCGGATTGGAGTCGCCACGCCAAGATGGAGAGAGAGAGAGAGAGAGAGGAGGAGGGAGGAAGAGAGAGGAGCGCACGAGCAAAGCCGCGCAGGAGTCACTCCTCGCCCTGGATGATGATGATGATGATGATGCTACTGCTTGTGCTGGAGGCAGAGAGGGAAACACACGCTCTTCCAGCTCTTCTTCCTCCTCCTTCCCTGGCCCTTTTGTTGTGAAGCCTCCCTTCGCAGAAACACAGGCACAAGCATCTCCAAAATGCGCCCAAACCAAAAGTCGCCTCTGCTGCTGGAGAAAGAAGAGGATGCTCCCAAAACATGAGTCGCTTTTGCTGCTGAAAGAGTGGAAAAGCTTATTCTCTCTCTGTCCCTTTTATTATGAAGCCTTCCTTCACAGAAACACAGTCGCTTTTGCTGCTGAAAGAGTGGAAAAGCTTATTCTCTCTCTGTCCCTTTTATTATGAAGCCTTCCTTCACAGAAACACAGTCACAAGCATCTCCAAAATGCGCCCAAACCAAAAGTCGCCTCTGCTACTGGAGAAAGAAGAGGATGCTCCCAAAACATGAGTCGCTTTTGCTGCTGAAAGAGTGGAAAAGCTTATTCTCTCTCTGTCCCTTTTATTATGAAGCCTTCCTTCACAGAAACACAGTCACAAGCATCTCCAAAATGCGCCCAAACCAAAAGTCGCCTCTGCTACTGGAGAAAGAAGAGGATGCTCCCAAAACAAGAGTCGCTTTTGCTTCTGAAAGAGAGGACAAGCTTTTCTGACTTATTCCCTCTCTGTCCCTTTTAAAAACACAGGCACAAGCATCTCCAAAATGCGCCCAAAACAAAAGTCGCCTCTGCTGCTAGAGAAAGAAGAGGATGCACCCAAAACAAGAGTCATTTTTGCTGCTGAAAGAGAGGAAAAGCTTATTCTCTCTCTGTCCCTTTTATTATGAAGCCTTCCTTCGCAGAAACACAGGCATAACCATCTCCAAAATGTGCCCAAACCAAAAGTCGCCTCTGCTGCAGGAGAAAGAAGAGAATGCGCCCAAAACAAGAGTCGCTTTTGCTGCTGAAAAAGAGGAAAAGCTTTTCTGACTTCTTCTCTCTCTATCCAATGTTGTTGTGAAGCCTCCCTTCACCAAAACACAGGCACAGCATCTCCAGAATGCTCCCAAAACAAGAGTCGTCTCTGCTGCTGGAGAAAGAAGAGGATGCGCTCAAAACATGAGTCGATTTTGCTGCTGAAAGAGAGGAAAAGCTTTTCCAACTTATTCCCTCTCTGTCCCTTTTAAAAGCACAGGCACAAGGATCTCCAAAATGCGCCCAAACCAAAAGTCGCCTCTGTCAATGTTGTTGTGAAACCTTCCTTCACCAAAACACAGGCACAAGCATCTCCAAAATGCTCCCAAAACAAGAGTCGCCTCTCCTGCTGGAGAAAGAAGAGGAAGCACCCAAAACAAGAGTCACTTTTGCTGCTGAAAGAGAGAAAAAGCTTTTCCGACTTCTTCTCTCTCTATCAATGTTGTTGTGAAGCTTCCTTCACAAAAACACAGGCATAAGCATCCCCAAAATGCTCCCAAAACAAGAGTCGCTTTTGCTCTGTGTCCATTTTATTGTGAAGCATCTCCAAAAGTCGCCTTTGCTATTGGAGAAAGAAGAGGATGCTCCCAAAACAGGAGTCGCTTTTCCTGCTGAAAAAGAGGAAATGTTTTCTGACTTCTTCTCTCACTTTGTCCATTTCATTGGGAAGCATTTCCAAAATGCTCCCAAACCAAAAGTAGCTTTTGCTGCTGGAGAAAGAAAGGCAAAGCTCTTCTACTTCTCTCTCTGTCAATGTTGTTGTGAAGCCTTCCTTCACCAAAACACAGGCACAAGCATCTCCAAAATGCGCCCAAACCAAAAGTCGCCTCTGCTGCTGGAAAAAGAGAAGGCAAAGCTCTTCGACTTCTCTGTCAATGTTGTTGGAAAGCCTTTCTTCACAAAAACACAGGCACAACCATCTCCAAAATGCTCCCAAAACAAGAGTCACTTTTGCTGCTGAAAGAGAGGAAAAGCTTATTCTCTCTCTCTCCCTTTTATTATGAAGCCTTCCTTCACAGAAACACAGGCACAATCATCTCCAAAATGTGCCCAAACCAATGCTGCTAGAGAAAGAGAGTCAAAGCTCTTCTATTTCTTCTCTGCCTGTCCGTCTCTGGATTATTCTGAGGCTTAGTGTCCCCTTCTCTGCTCCCAAAACAAGAGTCACTTTTGCTGCTGGAAAGAGAGGGAAAGCTCTTCCCACTTCTCTCTCTGTCAATGTTGTTGTGAAGCCTTCCTTCACTAAAACACAGGCACAACCATCTCCAAAATGCGCCCAAACCAAAAGTCGCCTTTGATGTTGGAGAAAGAGAAGTCAAAGCTATTCTACTTCTCTCTCTGGCAATGCTATTGTGAAGCCTTCCTTCAGAAAAACATGGGCTGAGCATCTCCAGAATGCTCTCAAACCAAAAGTTGCCTCTGCTGTTGGAGAAAGAAGAGGATGCTTCCAAAACAATAGTCGCTTTTGCTGCTGAAAGACAGGAAAAGCTTTTCCGACTTCTCTCTGTGTCCATTTTATTGTGAAGCATCTCCAAAATGCTCCCAAACCAAAAGTCGCTTGCTGTTGGAGAAAGAAGAAGATGCTCCCAAAACATGAGTCGCTTTTGCTGCTGAAAGAGAGGAAAAGCTTTTCCGACTTCTTCTCTCTGTGCCCCTTTTATTGTGAAGCCTCCCTTCGCAAAAACACAGGCTGGGCATCTCCAGAATGATCCCAAACCAAAAGTCACCTCTGTCAATGTTGTGAAACCTTCCTTCACAAAAACACAGGCTAGGCATCTCCAGAATGCTCCCCAAAACAAGAGTTGCTTTTGCTTCTGAAAGTGAGGGAAAGCTTTTCTGATTTCTCTCTATCAATGTTGTTGTGAAGCCTCCCTTCACAAAAATACAACCTGAGCATCTCCAGACTGCTCCCAAAACAAGAGTTGCTTTTGCTGTTGGAGAAAGAGAGTCAAAGCTCTTCTATTTCTTCTCTGCCTATCCATCTCTGGATTATTCTGAGGCTCAGTGTCCCTTCTCTGCTCCCAAAACAAGAGTCGCTTTTGCTCCTGGAAAGAGAGGGAAAGCTCTTCCCATTTCTCTCTCTGTCAATGTTGTTGTGAAGCCTCCCTTCGCAGAAACACAGGCACAAGCATCTCCAGAATGCTCCCAAACTAAAAGTCGCCTCTGCTGATGGAGAAAGAAGAGCATGCACCCAAAACAGGAGTCGCTTTTCCTGCTGAAAAAGAGGAAAAGCTTTTCTGACTTCTTCTCTCTGTGTCCATTTCATTGTGAAGCCTTCCTTCACAAAAACACAGGCACAAGCATCTCCAAAATGGTCCCAAACCAAAAGCTGCCTTTGCTTTTGGAGAAAAACAGGAAAAGCTCTTCTACCTCTCTCTCTGTCAATGTTGTTGGGAAGCCTCCACATAAACAGAAGCTGAGCATCTCCAGAATGCTCACAAAAAAGAGTTGCTTTTGCTGCTGGAAAGAGAGAGAAAGCTCTTCTCATTTCTTCTCTCTCTGTCAATGTTGTTGTGAAGCATTTCTTTACAAAAACACAGGCTTAGCATCTCCAAAATGTCCTCAAAACAAGAGTCACTTTTGCTGCTGGAGAGAGGGAAAAGCTCTTCTTCCCTTCACAAAAACACAGGCTGAACATCTGTAAAATGCTCCCAAACCAAAAGTTGCCTTTGGTGCTGGAGAAAGAAGAGGAAGAAAAAGCTCTTCCCACTTTCTTCTCTGCTTGTCCATCTTTGGGTTATTCTGAGGCTGAGCACCAGATATTGACTCCTAAACTAGGAGTCACTTTTGCTGCTGGACAAAGAGAGGAAAAGCTCTTCCCACTTCTTCTCTGTCTGTCCATCCCTTCAATGCTCTCAAATCTGGAGAAGCTCATTCTCTTTCTTCTCTGCCTTTCAATCTACAGCTACATTGGGGTTATAGTGAAGCCTTCCTTCACAAAAACACAGGCTCAGCATCCCAAAAAAGAAAGTGTTGTGTACATTTATGTTGTCATAGTCTTATATGCTTATGTATTTTAACTACTAATTCACCTTGTATATGTATCAAGACACATGCAGACATCACTAACAGTATGCTAGCCATATTTGAGCAATTATTGGTTTAATATTAGTCAAGGCTTTATGGTCTTGGGTCTGCTTCCAATGCCACGCCGTCTGCATCTGAAAATGTGAATTCTCTATAAAGATGGCATTCAACATGGCGAAATGGTGAAAATTATATGGTCGACAAGCAACTGCAAAGCCCTCATAAGGTTGCCCAGTCACTAGCAAACGTGCCATGGCTTGTTTTGCTGCTTTAAGAAGCGGCATGAGCTTCAGAGAAACAACAGGTGGAAAAACAACACTGCATTGGAGGCAAATCTTATCAGTTGCGTACAGATGACACAGCAGTTAAAGGCACAGTTAGAGGAGTTGATAGAGAAAATGACAACCCTGGAACCCCAACATCTCAAAGATCAGAAGCAAAACAATGAATATGATTGATTTATGACATGAAAAAATCAATTTCTTTGGGAATCCAAGAGACAGAAACATCTCGGTATCCTTGCTCCATATCGGTCACGATTCTCAGCAAATGCCAAGAGCAATTATGCTCAGTTTTTAGACCTCAAAGCATGCAAATTCAAATGGAAAATTGGTTTAAGGTACTTTCAATAAAAGTTGAACTATATTCTCCTTGATCAGACATTCCAGGCACTTTATGGAGCAAATAAATTAATTTATAAACTTACCAGTGAAGTCTATGATTTTGCTTCCTTTCCGTTTCTGTCAAGGAAAGGCTCTTCCTCCCAGACTGCGCGTAGTTTATGGCACAACCACAAAAAGTTACACTTTTCAATAAGTTCAATCTGAAAGACAGAGAAAGGAAAATCAATTCCCTCCACTACTAGTTATGCAGGGTGATTTAAAACCACGGAAAATACAGAGAACCCAGCCACCTATATTCCTCAGAGATAAATTCCATTATCCTCTTGTGGCAAAAACAAATATTTCTTCAATCTTTTAAAGGCAGGGTTGGAAGCACAATTTAATGACCTATTACATCTTTCAATTACAAGAAAGGAAGATTGTTCAGAGGTAGCTATGTCAGCCATGCAGCAAAACAGGATAAATTCCAAAATGGATATCGTGACCATACCTTCAAAAGGTTGTATAGTATATATAAAAGGTTTTCCCCAGATATTAAGTCTAATCGTATCCTATTCTGGGGGTTGGTGCTCATCTCAATTTCTAAACTGAAGAGCCAGCATTGTCTGTAGACACCTCCAAGGTCATGTAGCTGGCATGATTGCATGGAGTGCTGTTATCTTCCTGGCGGAGCTGTACGTATTGATCTACTCACATTTGCATGTTTTTGAACTGCTAGGTTGGCAGAAGCTGAGGCTAACAGCGGGAGCTCATCCTGCTCCTTGGATTTGAACTGCCAACCTTTCAGTCAGCAAGTTCAGGAGCTTTGCGGTTTAACCTACTGTGCCACTGAGGGCTTGAATATATATATTATATTCAAAATATAATATATTATATTTTTGAATTATTTGGATGCTGTAATAAAGGTATCAATAATACATATCTTCTGAATAACTAGGATCCCTAAACGCAGCTATGTTCAACTTCAGTATAAGGCCAGCTGTCTGACCCCATGGGATCCTGCATCCATAGATTCAACCATCTATAAAGGTTGCTGTTTCAAATCCGTGAGATGAGGTGAGCTCCCATCTGTCAGCTCTAGCTTGCAGGGACATGAGAGCAGTCTCCCAGCAGGATGGTAACACATCCAGGCATCCTCTGGGCAATGTCTCTGTAGACGACGAATTTTTTCACACCAGAAGTTACTTGCAGTATGTTCTCAAGTCACTTCTGACGTCTATGGCATATAAATGCATTTTTAATTCTAAAAAACAAACCTTGGTTTTGTCATTTTATATAAGAGACACCATTTTACTGTGACATTGTTTCTGATGGGACTTGGGCATCCATGAATTTTGGGATAGAAAATAAAGAATGTTTTGGCACCAAACCAAACAATGACAGATCTGGACCAAACCTGGCACGAATACTCAATATGCCCAAATTGGCACACTGGTGGAATTTGGGGAAAATAGACATTTGGGAGTTGTAGTTGCTGGGATTTATGGTTCACCTACAATCAAAGAACTCCTTGAACCTCACCAACTATACAATTGGGCCAAAACTCGCACACAGAATTCCCATGACGAACAGAAAATACAGGAGGGATTTGGGTTTCTGAAACCATCAGAAATTTGTGTTTTCTGATGGTCTTTGGTGGCAACTCTGAAACCCCTTTTGTGATCCCCCCCCCAGGGTCCTGACCCCCAGGTTGAGAAAAACTGTTCTAGATTATCTTGCTTTGGTTATAATCCTGTCAACACACAACCCCATGACCTCACTAGTGATGATAATAACAATCATCATCATCATCATCATCATCAGGGGGCAGAGGACTCTTACAAGTAAAACAAGCAGTCAAAGAAGAAGAACATGCCCTGGCAGAATATGTAAAGCAAAGTGAAGAACCTGCTTTGATTGAAGTCAAAAATCAGAAACTCCTCAAAGCACAACAGACAAAGAATCAGTACAAGAAAGCCGCACTACAAACTAGAGCTGACAGCTGGCACAACAAAACATTGCATGGAAAGTTCCTTGACAAAATTGAAGGAAAAGCTGATAAGGAGAAGACCTGGCTCTGGCTCACGAATGGGACCCTGAAGAAGGAGACAGAAGGCCTGATCCTTGCAGCCCAGGAGCAAGACATCAGGACAAAGGCAATTCAGGCCAAGATCGAAAAATCAGCTGTGACCCAAAATGCAGACTGTGCAAGGAAACCGATGAAACCATTGATCATATCCTCAGCTGCTGTAAGAAAATTGCACAGACAGACTACAAACAGAGGCACAACTATGTGGCCCAAATGATTCATTAGAACTTATGCCTCAAGTACCACCTCCCAGCAGCAAAGAACTGGTGGGATCACAAACCTGCAAAAGTATTGGAAAATGAACACGCAAAGATACTGTGGGACTTCCGAATCCAGACTGACAAAGTTCTGGAACACAGCACACCAGACATCACAGTTGTGGAAAAGAAAAAGGTTTGGATCATTGATGTTGCCATCCCAGGTGACAGTCGCATTGACGAAAAACAGCAGGAAAAACTTAGCCGCTCTCAGGACCTCAAGATTGAACTTCAAAGACTCTGGCAGAAACCAGTGCAGGTGGTCCCGGTGGTGATGGGCACATTGGGTGCCGTGCCAAAAGATCTCAGCCGGCATTTGGAAACAATAGACATTGACAAAATTACGATCTGCCAGCTGCAAAAGGCCACCCTGCTGGGATCTGCGCGCATCATCCGAAAATACATCACACAGTCCTAGACACTTGGGAAGTGTTAGACTTGTGATTTTGTGATACGAAATCCAGCATATCTATCTTGTTTGCTGTGTCATAATATTATAATAATAATAATAATAATAATAATAATAATAATAATAATAATAATAATAATAAATCACACAGTCCTAAACACTTGGGAAGTGTTCGACTTGTGATTTTGTGATACCTTAAATGTGTGTTCCAATGATTTTGTGATAAGAAATCCAGCATATAGATCTCATTTGCTGTGTCAATAATAATAACTTTATTTTTGTGTCCTGCCCCATCTCACCGAGGGGACTTGGGGTGGCTCACATGGGGACCAAGTCCAACAACATACAATAAAATACAGTGGTATAAAATACACAGTATAAAATACATCAATATAAAATACATAACAGTCACAACAGATTAATATATCAGAAGGGACTTGCTTCCACACTTGGTGGTCTTGCTCAGAAACAATAAAATACTGGAAGATTATACATGAAGAAGCCCAAAATATATTGGAAAAAACTTTCCCACTAAAACCAGAATTTTTTCTTCTTGGACTAACACAGAGTATAACAAACTTTAACCACAATGTCAGAGTAATAGCAGCGCAGCAGCAGTTGGATGGAGTCAGAGGAACGTAGCACGAAGAGACATCAGAGACGATGGTAAAACTATATACAAGTTTTACTGAAAGCAGTAATAAAGACAAACAGACTTGAAGACAGTGGCCACAGAACTTGACTTCTCAACAGACAGCAGAACAGAACTGAACTCAACTGAACTGATGTAATCAGTAATGCACAAACACTTGTGTCTGGACACTCCCCAGTTCCAGCCACACATCAAGGTCACCACAGCGTCTCAGTAATTAACTCTTTACAGACTATAGTACACTCTGGATGATGCAATCAGTATGCAATACTGGAAAGACACAAATTTCATTTAAACACTATCTATACACAAATCCCACATTAACAATTTTTACGTATATACCTACCACAGCAAGAATATCCTTTGCTAGATTATGGAAATCAGAAGATATTCCAAAAAAAGAAAGAAAAAGAACTCTGGTTAGATAAATTGGATGAAATTTACAATATGGATGGACTAACTTACTTAATGAAAGTAAACAGAGGAAAATCATTAAGAATGACAGACTGGAAGATGTATGAAGAATATAAAAAGAAAGCAAAGGACTAAAAGACAAAAAGGAGAACCCGAAGAGAGAATTCAAGATAGGTAATCAGGAAACAAAAGAAATCAGACAACAGAGGATGACACAACTATATAAAGATTGTATGTGATTGCCTAGTTTAAAGAAAAGTGTTATAAGACATTCAGTATAAAAAAACCATGAGATGTAATGAATGTACAATAAGTTGATTCATATGTGCTTAGGTGTTGTATATATTTAAGAAGACAAAATTACATTTAAAGAGGGGGAATTGTTAATGTAGGATTTGTGTATTGGTAGTGTTTAAATGCAATTTGTGTCTTGCATGTATTGCATACTGATTGCATCATCCAGAGTGTACTATAGTCTGGAAAGAGTTAATTGCTAAGAAGCTGTAATGACCTTGATGTGTGGCTGGAACTGGGGAGTGTCCAGACACAAGTGTGTATGCATTACTGATTGCATCAGTTCTGTTCTGTTCTGCTGTCTGCTGAGAAGTCAAGTCCTGTGTTTGTCTGCAAGTCTATTTGTCTTTATTACTGCTTTCAGTAAAACTTTGTATATAGTTTTACTATCGTCTCTGATGTCTCTTCGTTCCATTAATTCTATCCAACTACTGCTGCGCTGCTAATACTCTGACAAAATTATCCTTCACTGTATTTTCCATTCCATACCCACTTTCCTATATATTTTTAATTATGTAACACACTTGAGAAACTTGAATAAAAATGTATCCAAAAAAAAGATTAATATATCAACTCTAAAACACAGCTTCACAGAATTAAAGCATGGCCATTGAACAGAGGCGATATCATTATGATTATTTGTTCCATCCTCTAAAACTGTATTTTTAAGCACATTTTAAATGTTCCTCAATGAAAGCGGATACATGCAAACAAGGGCAGTAAGACAATATGGTCCTGCAAAAGTGCTTCCAAAAATATCTACAGCAGGAAAGTCTTGCGTGCCCTTGGAAGTTAGTGTCGAAACATCTGCCCGTAATGATCCAGTTGCAAAGCCATGGGTCTGGTGTAATATCCAAGGGTTAGCCTCTCACAGCATGGGAGCAGATCCATGGAAGTAGTTTAATAAAACACTTTTGTTTTCAACCCATTTCTCTGCCTCTCCGGTGTCTTATATCTTCATTTATGAGAGTTTTAATAAAAACACACCACCTTGGCAAGAAGTGCGTTGGAAAAGATTAAGCACTATTGGAATCTCTGCATCCTTTGAAATGCTCAGTTGTTTCCTCGCCGTGCTTTCACCGATGGCGAGCTCTCTTTCATTTCAGAACTACCTTTCCATGCCAATATTCTCAGGGCAGCCTATACGGTTTTATTGACTGTGTGCTTGCTTTAATTTCGGTGCCATCTTTTTCATATCAACGTTCTCAAGGCAGCTTAAACAGTCAAATACAATTAAGTTAAGAACATTGGATGCAAACTGGGGCTGGCAGCGACGGGGGGAAATAACACAGCAACGAAAAAACTCAAGAAGAAGAAAAAGAGAGATTTGCCTGGAATGAGATAGCATTGTAGATACCTTCATCTGCATAAATATTAATTTTGCAGTTTCTATATTGGGTTAGGGGCATCTTGAGCAACGATGGGCAATTACTTTGGAGATGGAAAGTAGTGTTGTGCTTTTGTACGGAATTGCTGTTCGTTTTGTATAGTTTCATTAGCTTTGTATCAGTTTTATATTTGTTCTCGCTAACAAAAATGGAGCGCCTATATGAAAAGAATTTTCACCTGGCTTACAAAAAACCGCAAAAATTTTTGGACCATTGGCTGCAATGGGAGGGTTTCCAAGGCTCAACCCCCCCCCCCCCCCAGCTCGGTTTTTGGGCTAGACGGGTGAAAATCACCACAAACTAAGGGCATTAAAATGTTTTGGTCTTCCCCAGAGTGGTGTTGTTGTTGTTGTTGTTGTTGTTATTAACACCCACTGGTACACATCCAATGTAATGGGAAGGCACTCCTCTCCCAGACCCAGCTTAGGGTTCCAAAGTAAATATCATTATTTATATTACTATAAATATTATTATTA